>NC_079199.1:102320327-102620327 GCF_029499605.1 Hyla sarda
AGACAGGCAGCACTATATATATATACAGCATTACACACAGTACAGACAGGCAGCACTATATATATATATACAGCATTACACACAGTACAGACAGGCAGCACTATATATATATACAGCATTACACACAGTACAGACGGGCAGCACTATATATATATATACAGCATTACACACAGTACAGACAGGCAGCACTATATATATATACAGCATTACACACAGTACAGACAGGCAGCACTATATACAGCATTACACACAGTACAGACAGGCAGCACTATATATATATACAGCATTACACACAGTACAGACAGGCAGCACTATATATATATACAGCATTACACACAGTACAGACAGGTCCTTACGGGTAACGGCGGCCGTATGGCGGGATCCACAGCTGACTTTCGCCGCTTCTGATTCCTGCGGTAAATCAATCAGAGCCGGGAAAGACTGAATGGCGATATATTCGCCTTCTCCATCTTGTTCACCTCCGGCCGCAGGTCCTTCTCCAGACAGAACTGCTAGAAACAAGGAGAAGTCAGCGCCATCTATTGTGCAGTAACACGCGGTAACTACAATGCGGTACATTCCAGCTTACGTAACGGTAGTGAAGCCTTTGAGGGAAGCCCGAGCTGTCCGGATTCATTCCACCCCCAGCAATACAAGTCCCCGCTCTCTAAAAGAAGGGAGAGTGTTATGTGAAGGCGAGACTCGCACTCCTCTGTGCTCACTCCTGTCCTATCAGACTGCAGCATGGAAACAGAGAGGAAGGGGTTACAGAGCAGCCTGCAGTGATTAGAGACACAGCACAGCAGACTCAGGGAGGAAGTGAATGCATGGTGAGTGAGGGCGGGACTATCACTCCTCTGTGCTCACTCCTGTCCTATCAGACTGCAGCATGAGAACAGAGAAGAGGGGGATACAGAGCAGCCTGCAGTGACTGGATGAAGAGACCCAGAACAGCAGACTCAGGGAGGAAGTGAATGCATGGTGAGTGAGGGCGGGCTCAGTGCTTGCCTCGGACACGCCCTCCTCTGGAGCAGTGGATGTCAGAATGAGTGAGCAGCAGAACAGAGGGATTTGTGAGCCAAATACAGAGGCTAGACACATAAAAAAAAGACATGTAAAGCATCTGCATGACCTAGTGAGGGACATATAAGAGCTTTATTTATTTCCATGATATGAGAGGTAGACTTTAAGTATTGTATTAGCAGTGTTTCCCAACCAGGGTGCCCCCAGCTGTTATTCCCTCATGTAATAAACCCTCACAAGCTACAGCACCATAAAGGACAATAGAGAGCAGTACTGAGCAGTGTAAACAAGTATAAAATGTTCTAGAGCAGTGTTTCCCTACCAGGGTTCCTCCAGTTGTTGTAAAATTACAACTTCCAGCATGTAATAAACCCTCAGAAGCTACAGTAGCATAGAGGACAATAGAGAGCAGTACTGAGCAGTGTAAGCTAGTAAGTATAAAACTTACTAGAGCAGTGTTTCCCAACCAGGGTTCCTCCAGCTGTTCAAAACTACAACTCCTAGCATGTAATAAACCCTCAGAAGATACAGTAGCATAAAGGACAATAGAGACCAGTACTGAGCAGTGTAAGCTAGTAAGTATAAAACTTTCTAAAGCAGCGTTTCCCAACCAGGATTCCTCCAGCTGTTGCAAAACTACAACTCCCAGCATGTAATAAACAATCAGAAGCTACAGTAGCATAGAGGACAATAGAGCAGTATTAAGCAGTGTAAGCTAGTAATTATAAAACTTACTAGAGCAGTGGTTCCTAACCAGGGTGCCTCTAGCTGTTGCAAATCTACAACTCCCAGCATGTAATAGACCATCAGAAGCTACAGTAGCATAGAGGACAATAGAGAGCAGTACTGAGCAGTGTAAGCTAGTAAGTATAAAACTTACTAGAGCAGTGTTTTCCAACCAGGGTTCCTCCAGCTGTTGCAAAACTACAACTCCCAGCATGTAATAAACAATCAGAAGCTACAGTAGCATAGAGGACAATAGAGCAGTATTAAGCAGTGTAAGCTAGTAAGTATAAAACTTACTAGAGCAGTGGTTCCTAACCAGGGTGCCTCTAGCTGTTGCAAATCTACAACTCCCAGCATGTAATAGACCATCAAAAGCTACAGTAGCATAGAGGACAATAGAGAGCAGTACTGAGCAGTGTAAGCTAGTAAGTATAAAACTTACTAGAGCAGTGTTTCCCAACCCGGGTTCCTCCAGCTGTTGCAAAACTACAACTTTCAGCATGTAATAAACCCTCAGAAGCTAGAGTAGCATAGAGGACAATAGAGAGAAGTACTGAGCAGTGTAAGCTAGTAAGTATAATACTTACTAGAGCAGTGTTTTCCAATCAGGGTTCCTCCAGCTGTTGCAAAACTACAACTCCCAGCATGTAATAAACAATCAGAAGCTACAGTAGCATAGAGGACAATAGAGAGCAGTATAAAGCAGAGTAAGCTAGTAATTATAAAACTTACTAGAGCAGTGGTTCCTAGCCAGGGTGCCTCTAGCTGTAGCCAAGCTACAACTCCCAGCATGCCTGGACAGCCAACGGCTGTCCGGGCATGCTGGGAGTTGTAGTTTGGCAACAGCTGGAGGCACCCTTGTTGGGAAACACAACTATGCATGGTATTATAGCTGACACTTACCGCTGATTGATCCGCTGTGCCATCCCCCGGCACCCACCTCACACATGGTCACTCCCTGCAGAGCTTCCACTATCCGTGGTTCCGCCACGTCCTCCACATCTCCGTGTCCCAGCTGTCCGTGTCTTATGATCAGAGACAAAGTGTAAGGGGCCCATAAAGGATTCCTCCTCCTATAATGTGATTAAAGGGGTCCCCCGGCCCGTTACCTTCCTGCTCCCCAGGTCAGCACCGTCCCGTCTGATGTCAGCAGAACAGCGTGCTCCTGCCCCAGCGCCATCTTCTGAGCCTGAAGGGTGGGGGGCAACTCCTTGAAGAAGGGGGTGTGAGGTAGAACATGACCCCCAGATACCAGGGGGAAATCTGCAAATACAGAACAAGTACCAGATCAGACATTATACACCTCCCCTCCAGCTCTATCTGTATACTGCTGCTATCTCTATGGGATCCGGATATATAGTAGTTATACACCTCCCCTCCAGCTCTATCTGTATACTGCTGCTATCTCTATGGGATCAGGATATATAGTAGTTATATACCTCCCCTCCAGCTCTATCTGTATACTGCTGCTATCTCTATAGGATCAGGATATATAGTATTTATACACCTCCACTCCAGCTCTATCTGTATACTGCTGCTATCTCTATGGGATCAGGATATATAGTAGTTATACATCTCCCCTCCAGCTCTATCTGTATACTGCTGCTATCTCTATGGGATCAGTATATATAGTAGCTATACACCCCCCTCCAGCTCTATCTGTATACTGCTGCTACCTCTATGGGATCAGAATATATAGTGGTTATACACCTCCCCTCCAGCTCTATCTGTATACTGCTGCTATCTCTATGGGATCAGGCTATATAGTAGTTATATACACCTCCCCTCCAGCTCTATCTGTATACTGCTGCTATCTCTATGGGATCAGGATATATAGTAGTTATACATCTCCCCTCTAGCTCTATCTGTATACTGCTGCTATCTCTATGGGATCAGGCTACATAGTAGTTATATACACCTCCCCTCCAGCTCTATCTGTATACTGCTGCTATCTCTATGGGATCAGGCTATATAGTAGTTATATACACCTCCCCTCCAGCTCTATCTGTATACTGCTGCTATCTCTATGGGATCAGGCTATATAGTAGTTATATACACCTCCCCTCCAGCTCTATCTGTATACTGCTGCTATCTCTATGGGATCAGGATATATAGTAGTTATACACCTCCCCTCCAGCTCTATCTGCATACTGCTGCTATCTCTATGTGATCAGGATATATAGTAGTTATACACCTCCCCTCCAGCTCTATCTGTATACTGCTGCTATCTCTATGGGATCAGGATATATAGTAGTTATATACCCCCCCCCCCCCAGCTCTATCTGCATACTGCTGCTATCTCTATGTGATCAGGATATATAGTAGTTATACACCTCCCCTCCAGCTCTGTCTGTATACTGCTGCTATCTCTATGGGATCAGAATATATAGTAGTCATACACCTCTCCTCCAGCTCTATCTGTATACTGCTGCTATCTCTATGGGATCAGGATATATAGTAGTTATACACCTCCCCTCCAGCTCTATCTGTATACTGTTGCTATCTCTATGGGATCAGTATATATAGTAGTTATACACCTCCCCTCCAGCTCTATCTATATACTGCTGCTATCTCTATGGGATCAGGATATATAGTAGTTATATACCTCCCCTCCAGCTCTATCTGTATACTGCTGCTATCTCTATGGGATCAGGATATATAGTAGTTATACACCTCCCCTCCAGCTCTATCTGTTTACTGCAGCTATCTCTATGGGATCAGGATATATAGTAGTTATACATCTCCCCCCCCCTGGCTCTATCTGTATACTGCTGCTATCTCTATGTGATCAGGATATATAGTAGTTATACACCTCCCCTCCAGCTCTATCTGTATACTGCTGCTATCTCTATGGGATCCGGATATATAGTAGTTATACACCTCCCCTCCAGCTCTATCTGTATACTGCTGCTATCTCTATGGGATCAGGCTATATAGTAGTTATATACACCTCCCCTCCAGCTCTATCTGTATACTGCTGCTATCTCTATGGGATCAGGCTATATAGTAGTTATATACACCTCCCCTCCAGCTCTATCTGTATACTGCTGCTATCTCTATGGGATCAGGATATATAGTAGTTATACACCTCCCCTCCAGCTCTAACTGTATACTGCTGCTACCTCTATGGGATCAGGATATATAGTAGTTATACACCTCCCCTCCAGCTCTATCTGTATACTGCTACTATATCTATGGGATCAGGATATATAGTAGCTATACACCTCCCCTCCAGCTCTATCTGTATACTGCTGCTATCTCTATGGGATCAGTATATATAGTAGTTATACCCCCCCCCCCCAGCTCTATCTGTATACTGCTGTTATCTCTATGGGATCAGGATATATAGTAGTTATACACCTCTCCTCCAGCTCTATCTGTATACTACTGCTATCTCTATGGGATCAGTATATATAGTTGTTATACACCTCTCCTCCAGCTCTATCTGTATACTACTGCTATCTCTATGGGATCAGTATATATAGTAGTTATACACCTCCCCTCCAGCTCTATCTGTATACTGCTGCTATCTCTATGGGATCAGGATATATAGTAGTTATACACCTCCCCTCCAGCTCTATCTGCATACTGCTGCTATCTCTATGAAATCAGGATATATAGTAGTTATACACCTCCCCTCCAGCTCTATCTGTATACTGCTGCTATCTCTATGGGATCAGGATATATAGTAGTTATACACCCCCCTCCAGCTCTACTGTATACTGCTGCTATCTCTATGGGATCCGGATATATAGTAGTTATACACCTCCCCTCCAGCTCTATCTGTATACTGCTGCTATCTCTATGGGATCCGGATATATAGTAGTTATACACCTCCCCTCCAGCTCTATCTGTATACTGCTGCTATCTCTATGGGATCAGGATATATAGTAGTTATACACCTCCCCTCCTGCTCTATCTCTATGGGATCAGGATATATAGCAGTTATATACCTCCTCTCCAGCTCTATCTGTATACTGCTGCTGCAATCTCTATGTGATCAGGATATATAGTAGTTATACACCTCCCCTCCAGCTCTATCTGTATACTGCTGCTATCTCTATGGGATCAGGATATATAGCAGTTATATACCTCCCCTCCTGCTCTATCTGTATACTGCTGCTATCTCTATGGGATCAGGATATATAGTAGTTATACACCTCCCCTCCTGCTCTATCTGTATACTGCTGCTATCTCTATGGGATCAGGATATATAGTAGTTATATACCTCCCCTCCAGCTCTATCTGTATACTGCTGCTATCTCTATGGGTTCAGGATATATAGTAGTTATACACCTCCCCTCCTGCTCTATCTGTATACTGCTGCTACCTCTATGGGATCAGGATATATAGTAGTTATACACCTCCCCTCCAGCTCTATCTGTATACTGCTGCTATCTCTATGGGATCAGGATCACTGTATTTACCTGTGCTGTGTCCATCATCCAGCTCCTTCTTCCACACGGCGTCTGGCATCGTCCCCGCACAGTCCAGGCTGCCGACCTCCCAGCATTCTGCTCGTTCTTCCATAAGGACGATAAGATATTTCTCTGATGGCAGAACATCGCGACAACTCACCTCGGGGAAACGGACGAGCTGCTGCGGACTCCCACCGACCCAACCGGAGAGCAGGAGAGACCCCTCATCTGCAGAACAAGAGGATCATGGGATATGGATCAGACACCACTATGGCACATATGTAAGGTTTGCCTGGGAATTGTAGTGCACCAAGTACTACACTATGAAGCACAAATGTCTCCAAACTGCGGACCTCCAGGTATTGCTAAAACTACAACTCCCAGCATGCCCGGACAGCCAATGGCTGTCCGGGCATGCTGGGAGTTGCAGTTTTGCAACAGCTGGAGGCACCCCTGGTTGGGAAACACTGACCTATACTATATACTGTGACCAAAAGTAGTCAAGGGGGCCCGGGACTGACTGATGTGTTCTGGGAGTGAAGGCTACAGAAGGGGCAGCGCCAAACTTTGGGCTGAGGCCGTGTCTGGTATCGCAGCTTAGTCGCATTCACTTGAATTTGATGGAGCTGAAGTAAGTAACCTGTAATACCGGGTATGGCCACTGTCAGGAGGGCGGTATAGAGATATCACTGGTGACCACTAGGTGTCGCACCTGTCAGGAGGGCGGTATAGAGATATCACTGGGGGCCGCTAGGTGTCACCTGTCAGGAGGGCGGTATAGAGATATCACTGGTGACCACTAGGTGTCACCTGTCAGGAGGGCGGTATAGAGATATCACTGGTGTCCGCTAGGTGTCACCTGTCAGGAGGGCGGTATAGAGATATCACTGGTGACCACTAGGTGTCACCTGTCAGGAGGGCGGTATAGAGATATCACTGGTGTCCGCTAGATGTCACCTGTCAGGAGGGCGGTATAGAGATATCACTGGTGACCACTAGGTGTCACCTGTCAGGAGGGCGGTATAGAGATATCACTGGGGGCCGCTAGGTGTCACCTGTCAGGAGGGCGGTATAGAGATATCACTGGGGGCCGCTAGGTGTCACCTGTCAGGAGGGCGGTATAGAGATATCACTGGGGGCCGCTAGGTGTCACCTGTCAGGAGGGCGGTATAGAGATATCACTGGGGGCCGCTAGGTGTCACCTGTCAGGAGGGCGGTATAGAGATATCACTGGTGACCACTAGGTGTCACCTGTCAGGAGGGCGGTATAGAGATATCACTGGTGACCACTAGGTGTCACCTGTCAGGAGGGCGGTATAGAGATATCACTGGTGTCCGCTAGGTGTCACCTGTCAGGAGGGCGGTATAGAGATATCACTGGTGACCACTAGGTGTCACCTGTCAGGAGGGCGGTATAGAGATATCACTGGGGGCCGCTAGGTGTCACCTGTCAGGAGGGCGGTATAGAGATATCACTGGTGACCACTAGGTGTCACCTGTCAGGAGGGCGGTATAGAGATATCACTGGGGGCCGCTAGGTGTCACCTGTCAGGAGGGCGGTATAGAGATATCACTGGTGACCACTAGGTGTCACCTGTCAGGAGGGCGGTATAGAGATATCACTGGTGACCACTAGGTGTCGCACCTGTCAGGAGGGCGGTATAGAGATATCACTGGGGGCCGCTAGGTGTCACCTGTCAGGAGGGCGGTATAGAGATATCACTGGGGGCCGCTAGGTGTCACCTGTCAGGAGGGCGGTATAGAGATATCACTGGTGACCACTAGGTGTCACCTGTCAGGAGGGCGGTATAGAGATATCACTGGGGGCCGCTAGGTGTCACCTGTCAGGAGGGCGGTATAGAGATATCACTGGTGACCGCTAGGTGTCACCTGTCAGGAGGGCGGTATAGAGATATTACTGGGGGCCGCTAGGTGTCACCTGTCAGGAGGGCAGTATAGAGATATCACTGGGGGCCGCTAGGTGTCACCTGTCAGGAGGGCGGTATAGAGATATCACTGGGGGCCGCTAGGTGTCACCTGTCAGGAGGGCGGTATAGAGATATCACTGGGGGCCGCTAGGTGTCACCTGTCAGGAGGGCGGTATAGAGATATTACTGGGGGCCGCTAGGTGTCACCTGTCAGGAGGGCGGTATAGAGATATCACTGGGGGCCGCTAGGTGTCACCTGTCAGGAGGGCGGTATAGAGATATCACTGGTGACCGCTAGGTGTCACCTGTCAGGAGGGCGGTATAGAGATATCACTAGGGGCCGCTAGGTGTCACCTGTCAGGAGGGCGGTATAGAGATATTACTGGGGGCCGCTAGGTGTCACCTGTCAGGAGGGCGGTATAGAGATATCACTGGTGACCACTAGGTGTCACCTGTCAGGAGGGCGGTATAGAGATATCACTAGTGACCACTAGGTGTCACCTGTCAGGAGGGCGGTATAGAGATATCACTGGTGACCACTAGGTGTCACCTGTCAGGAGGGCGGTATAGAGATATCACTAGTGACCACTAGGTGTCACCTGTCAGGAGGGCGGTATAGAGATATCACTGGGGGCCGCTAGGTGTCACCTGTCAGGAGGGCGGTATAGAGATGTCACTGGTGACCACTAGGTGTCACCTGTCAGGAGGGCGGTATAGAGATATCACTGGGGGCCGGTAGGTGTCACCTGTCAGGGGGGCGGTATAGAGATATCACTGGTGTCCGCTAGGTGTCACCTGTCAGGAGGGCGGTATAGAGATATCACTGGGGGCCGCTAGGTGTCACCTGTCAGGAGGGCGGTATAGAGATATCACTGGGGGCCGCTAGGTGTCACCTGTCAGGAGGGCGGTATAGAGATATCACTGGGGGCCGCTAGGTGTCACCTGTCAGGAGGGCGGTATAGAGATATCACTGGGGGCCGCTAGGTGTCACCTGTCAGGAGGGCGGTATAGAGATATCACTGGTGACCACTAGGTGTCACCTGTCAGGAGGGCGGTATAGAGATATCACTGGTGACCGCTAGGTGTCACCTGTCAGGGGGGCGGTATAGAGATATCACTGGTGACCGCTAGGTGTCACCTGTCAGGAGGGCGGTATAGAGATATCACTGGGGGCCGCTAGGTGTCGCACCTGTCAGGAGGGCGGTATAGAGATATCACTGGGGGCCGCTAGGTGTCACCTGTCAGGAGGGCGGTATAGAGATATCACTGGGGGCCGCTAGGTGTCACCTGTCAGGAGGGCGGTATAGAGATATCACTGGTGACCGCTAGATGTCACCTGTCAGGAGGGCGGTATAGAGATATCACTGGGGGCCGCTAGGTGTCACCTATCAGGAGGGCGGTATAGAGATATCACTGGGGGCCGCTAGGTGTCACCTGTCAGGAGGGCGGTATAGAGATATCACTGGTGACCGCTAGGTGTCACCTGTCAGGAGGGCGGTATAGAGATATCACTGGGGGCCGCTAGGTGTCACCTGTCAGGAGGGCAGTATAGAGATATCACTGGGGGCCGCTAGGTGTCACCTGTCAGGAGGGCGGTATAGAGATATCACTGGGGGCCGCTAGGTGTCACCTGTCAGGAGGGCGGTATAGAGATATCACTGGTGACCGCTAGGTGTCACCTGTCAGGAGGGCGGTATAGAGATATCACTGGTGACCGCTAGGTGTCACCTGTCAGGAGGGCGGTATAGAGATATCACTGGTGACCGCTAGGTGTCACCTGTCAGGAGGGCGGTATAGAGATATCACTGGTGACCACTAGGTGTCACCTGTCAGGAGGGCGGTATAGAGATATCACTGGGGGCCGCTAGGTGTCACCTGTCAGGAGGGCGGTATAGAGATATCACTGGGGGCCGCTAGGTGTCACCTGTCAGGAGGGCGGTATAGAGATATCACTGGTGACCACTAGGTGTCACCTGTCAGGAGGGCGGTATAGAGATATCACTGGTGACCACTAGGTGTCACCTGTCAGGAGGGCGGTATAGAGATATCACTAGTGACCACTAGGTGTCACCTGTCAGGAGGGCGGTATAGAGATATCACTGGTGACCACTAGGTGTCACCTGTCAGGAGGGCGGTATAGAGATATCACTGGGGGCCGCTAGGTGTCGCACCTGTCAGGAGGGCGGTATAGAGATATCACTGGGGGCCGCTAGGTGTCACCTGTCAGGAGGGCGGTATAGAGATATCACTGGGGGCCGCTAGGTGTCACCTGTCAGGAGGGCGGTATAGAGATATCACTGGTGACCACTAGGTGTCACCTGTCAGGAGGGCGGTATAGAGATATCACTGGGGGCCGCTAGGTGTCGCACCTGTCAGGAGGGCGGTATAGAGCTATCACTGGTGACCGCTAGGTGTCACCTGTCAGGAGGGCGGTATAGAGATATCACTGGGGGCCGCTAGGTGTCACCTATCAGGAGGGCGGTATAGAGATATCACTGGTGACCGCTAGGTGTCACCTGTCAGGAGGGCGGTATAGAGATATCACTGGGGGCCGCTAGGTGTCACCTGTCAGGAGGGCGGTATAGAGATATCACTGGGGGCCGCTAGGTGTCACCTGTCAGGAGGGCAGTATAGAGATATCACTGGGGGCCGCTAGGTGTCGCACCTGTCAGGGGGGCGGTATAGAGATATCACTGGGGGCCGCTAGGTGTCGCACCTGTCAGGAGGGCGGTATAGAGATATCACTGGGGGCCGCTAGGTGTCACCTGTCAGGAGGGCGGTATAGAGATATCACTGGGGGCCGCTAGGTGTCGCACCTGTCAGGAGGGCGGTATAGAGATATCACTGGGGGCCGCTAGGTGTCACCTGTCAGGAGGGCGGTATAGAGATATCACTGGGGGCCGCTAGGTGTCGCACCTGTCAGGAGGGCGGTATAGAGATATCACTGGGGGCCGCTAGGTGTCACCTGTCAGGAGGGCGGTATAGAGATATCACTGGGGGCCGCTAGGTGTCACCTGTCAGGAGGGCGGTATAGAGATATCACTGGTGACCACTAGGTGTCGCACCTGTCAGGAGGGCGGTATAGAGATATCACTGGGGGCCGCTAGGTGTCTCCTGTCAGGAGGGCGGTATAGAGATATCACTGGGGGCCGCTAGGTGTCACCTGTCAGGAGGGCGGTATAGAGATATCACTGGGGGCCGCTAGGTGTCACCTGTCAGGAGGGCGGTATAGAGATATCACTGGGGGCCGCTAGGTGTCACCTGTCAGGAGGGCGGTATAGAGATATCACTGGTGACCGCTAGATGTCACCTGTCAGGAGGGCGGTATAGAGATATCACTGGTGACCACTAGGTGTCGCACCTGTCAGGAGGGCGGTATAGAGATATCACTGGGGGCCGCTAGGTGTCACCTGTCAGGAGGGCGGTATAGAGATATCACTGGGGGCCGCTAGGTGTCACCTGTCAGGAGGGCGGTATAGAGATATCACTGGTGACCACTAGGTGTCACCTGTCAGGGGGGCGGTATAGAGATATCACTGGTGACCACTAGGTGTCACCTGTCAGGAGGGCGGTATAGAGATATCACTGGGGGCCGCTAGGTGTCACCTGTCAGGAGGGCGGTATAGAGATATCACTGGGGGCCGCTAGGTGTCACCTGTCAGGAGGGCGGTATAGAGATATCACTGGGGGCCGCTAGGTGTCACCTGTCAGGAGGGCGGTATAGAGATATCACTGGTGACCACTAGGTGTCACCTGTCAGGAGGGCGGTATAGAGATATCACTGGTGACCACTAGGTGTCACCTGTCAGGAGGGCGGTATAGAGATATCACTGGGGGCCGCTAGGTGTCACCTGTCAGGAGGGCGGTATAGAGATATCACTGGGGGCCGCTAGGTGTCACCTGTCAGGAGGGCGGTATAGAGATATCACTGGGGGCCGCTAGGTGTCACCTGTCAGGAGGGCGGTATAGAGATATCACTGGGGGCCGCTAGGTGTCACCTGTCAGGAGGGCGGTATAGAGATATCACTGGGGGCCGCTAGGTGTCACCTGTCAGGAGGGCGGTATAGAGATATCACTGGGGGCCGCTAGGTGTCACCTATCAGGAGGGCGGTATAGAGATATCACTGGGGGCCGCTAGGTGTCACCTGTCAGGAGGGCGGTATAGAGATATCACTGGGGGCCGCTAGGTGTCACCTGTCAGGAGGGCGGTATAGAGATATCACTGGGGGCCGCTAGGTGTCGCACCTGTCAGGAGGGCGGTATAGAGATATCACTGGGGGCCGCTAGGTGTCGCACCTGTCAGGGGGGCGGTATAGAGATATCACTGGGGGCCGCTAGGTGTCGCACCTCTCAGGAGGGCGGTATAGAGATATCACTGGGGGCCGCTAGGTGTCACCTGTCAGGAGGGCGGTATAGAGATATCACTAGGGGCCGCTAGGTGTCGCACCTGTCAGGAGGGCGGTATAGAGATATCACTGGGGGCCGCTAGGTGTCACCTGTCAGGAGGGCGGTATAGAGATATCACTGGTGACCACTAGGTGTCGCACCTGTCAGGAGGGCAGTATAGAGATATCACTGGTGACCACTAGGTGTCGCACCTGTCAGGAGGGCGGTATAGAGATATCACTGGGGGCCGCTAGGTGTCACCTGTCAGGAGGGCGGTATAGAGATATCAATGGTGACCGCTAGGTGTCACCTGTCAGGAGGGCGGTATAGAGATATCACTGGGGGCCGCTAGGTGTCTCCTGTCAGGAGGGCGGTATAGAGATATCAATGGTGACCGCTAGGTGTCGCACCTGTCAGGAGGGCAGTATAGAGATATCACTGGTGACCACTAGGTGTCACCTGTCAGGGGGGCGGTATAGAGATATCACTGGTGACCACTAGGTGTCACCTGTCAGGAGGGCGGTATAGAGATATCACTGGGGGCCGCTAGGTGTCACCTGTCAGGAGGGCGGTATAGAGATATCACTGGGGGCCGCTAGGTGTCACCTGTCAGGAGGGCGGTATAGAGATATCACTGGGGGCCGCTAGGTGTCACCTGTCAGGAGGGCGGTATAGAGATATCACTGGTGACCACTAGGTGTCACCTGTCAGGAGGGCGGTATAGAGATATCACTGGTGACCACTAGGTGTCACCTGTCAGGAGGGCGGTATAGAGATATCACTGGGGGCCGCTAGGTGTCACCTGTCAGGAGGGCGGTATAGAGATATCACTGGGGGCCGCTAGGTGTCACCTGTCAGGAGGGCGGTATAGAGATATCACTGGGGGCCGCTAGGTGTCACCTGTCAGGAGGGCGGTATAGAGATATCACTGGGGGCCGCTAGGTGTCACCTGTCAGGAGGGCGGTATAGAGATATCACTGGGGGCCGCTAGGTGTCACCTGTCAGGAGGGCGGTATAGAGATATCACTGGGGGCCGCTAGGTGTCACCTATCAGGAGGGCGGTATAGAGATATCACTGGGGGCCGCTAGGTGTCACCTGTCAGGAGGGCGGTATAGAGATATCACTGGGGGCCGCTAGGTGTCACCTGTCAGGAGGGCGGTATAGAGATATCACTGGGGGCCGCTAGGTGTCGCACCTGTCAGGAGGGCGGTATAGAGATATCACTGGGGGCCGCTAGGTGTCACCTGTCAGGAGGGCGGTATAGAGATATCACTGGGGGCCGCTAGGTGTCACCTGTCAGGGGGGCGGTATAGAGATATCACTGGGGGCCGCTAGGTGTCGCACCTGTCAGGAGGGCGGTATAGAGATATCACTGGTGACCACTAGGTGTCACCTCTCAGGAGGGCGGTATAGAGATATCACTGGGGGCCGCTAGGTGTCACCTGTCAGGAGGGCGGTATAGAGATATCACTGGGGGCCGCTAGGTGTCACCTGTCAGGAGGGCGGTATAGAGATATCACTGGTGACCACTAGGTGTCACCTCTCAGGAGGGCGGTATAGAGATATCACTGGGGGCCGCTAGGTGTCACCTGTCAGGAGGGCGGTATAGAGATATCACTAGGGGCCGCTAGGTGTCGCACCTGTCAGGAGGGCGGTATAGAGATATCACTGGGGGCCGCTAGGTGTCACCTGTCAGGAGGGCGGTATAGAGATATCACTGGTGACCACTAGGTGTCGCACCTGTCAGGAGGGCAGTATAGAGATATCACTGGTGACCACTAGGTGTCGCACCTGTCAGGAGGGCAGTATAGAGATATCACTGGGGGCCGCTAGGTGTCACCTGTCAGGAGGGCGGTATAGAGATATCACTGGGGGCCGCTAGGTGTCACCTGTCAGGAGGGCGGTATAGAGATATCAATGGTGACCGCTAGGTGTCACCTGTCAGGAGGGCGGTATAGAGATATCACTGGGGGCCGCTAGGTGTCGCACCTGTCAGGAGGGCAGTATAGAGATATCACTGGTGACCACTAGGTGTCGCACCTGTCAGGAGGGCGGTATAGAGATATCAATGGTGACCGCTAGGTGTCACCTGTCAGGAGGGCGGTATAGAGATATCACTGGGGGCCGCTAGGTGTCGCACCTGTCAGGAGGGCGGTATAGAGATATCACTGGGGGCCGCTAGGTGTCGCACCTGTCAGGGGGGCGGTATAGAGATATCACTGGGGGCCGCTAGGTGTCGCACCTCTCAGGAGGGCGGTATAGAGATATCACTGGGGGCCGCTAGGTGTCGCACCTGTCAGGAGGGCGTTATAGCTCCAGGACGGGACGGCTCTGAGGACGCTCTTCTTCTCGGTGTCCGCCCCTTGGCCCTGTACGGGCACCGGGAGGTTTCGGGTGACTTCTGCTCCCGACCCGAACTGCCCGAACCTGCTAAACCCGAAACCGAAACACAGCATCGGGAGCCGCAGGTCCTCCAACCGCACAGAGCGGCCGGGAGATAGACGGCAGAAGGACCTGATGACGTCACGGGCATGTGACCAGTCATGTGACCGTTGTGGGGGAACAGGCGCTCGCTTTATAGTACTTGGTCATTCTGGGACTTGTAGTTCTCTTCTGGTATACTCCCCTGGCGGTAATAACAACAGACATAGGCAGCTGTGTCATATTGGGACATTTCTCCTGATATAATCCCCTGGCTGTAGTATAATCCTATGGGACTGTGGTTGTTCTGGGACTTGTAGTCCTCCCCAACCTTTGTATAGTATAATCCTCTGTGGTTGTTCTGGGACTTGTAGTCCTCCCCAACCTTTGTATAATATAATCCTCTGTGGTTGTTCTGGGACTTGTAGTTCTCCCCTGCCTTTGTATAGTATAATCCTCTGTGGTTGTTCTGGGACTTGTAGTTCTCCCCTGCCTTTGTATAGTATAATCCTCTGTGGTTGTTCTGGGACTTGTAGTTCTCCCCTGCCTTTGTATAGTATAATCCTCTGTGGTTGTTCTGGGACTTGTAGTTCTCCCCTGCCTTTGTATAGTATAATCCTCTCTGGTTGTTCTGGGACTTGTCCTCCCCAGCCTTTGTATAGTATAATCCTGTGGTTGTTCTGGGACTTGTAGTTCTCCCGTCTCCGTATAGTATAATCCTCTGTAGAGATGCTGCAGCCTCTGGTGTTTCTCTGTATATACACGGCTCAAAAATAATAAAGTGAACCCTGCAATAACACCTCCTAGATCTGAAGGAACTAATCGTATGAAATACTTTCCTCTTTACATAGTTGAATGTGACAACAAAATCACCAAAAATTATCAGAAAATCAAATGTATTAACCCCTGGAGGTCTGGATATGGAGTCACCCTCAACATCACAGTGGAAAACCCCACTACAGGCCGATCCAACTTTATGTAATGTCCTTAATACAAGTCCCAATGAGGCTCAGTAGTGTGTGTGGCCTCCACGTGCCCGTATGACCTCCCTACAATGCCTGGGCATGCTCCTGATGAGGTGGAGGATGGTCTCCTGAGGGATGTCCTCCCAGACCTGGACTAAAGCATCCGCCAACTCCTGGACAGTCTGTGGTGGATGGAGAGAGACGTCCCAGATGTGCTCAATCGGATTCAGGGGAACGGGCGGCCAGTCCATAGCATCAATGCCTTCCTCTTGTAGGAACTGCTGACACACTCCAGCCACATGAGGTCTAGCATTGTCTTGTATTAGGAGGAACCCAACCGCACCAGCATATGGTCTCACAAGGGGTCTGAGGATCTCATCTCTGTACCTAATGGCAGTCAGGCTACCTCTGGCAAGCACATGGAGTGCAGCCCCCAAAGAAATGCCACCCCACACCATTACTGACCCACCGCCAAACCGGTCATGCTGGAGGATGTTGCAGGCAGCAGAACGTTCTCCACGGCGTCTCCAGACTCTGTCACATGTGCTCAGTGTGAACCTGCTTTCATCTGTGAAGAATTTGCCGATCTTGGTGTTCTCTGGCAAATGCCAAACGTCCTGCCCGGTGTTGGGCTGTAAGCACAACCCCCACCTGTGGACGTCGGGCCCTCATACCACCCTCATGGAGTCTGTTTCTGATCGTTTGAGTGGACACAAGCACATTTGTGGCCTGCTGGAGGTCATTTTGCAGGGCTTTGGCAGTGCTCCTCCTGCTCCTCCTTGCACAAAGGCAGAGGTAGTGGTCCTGCTGCTGGGTTGTTGCCCTCCTACGACCTCCTCCACGTCTCCTGATGTACTGTCCTGTCTCCTGGTAGAGCCTCCATCCTCTGGACACTACGCTGACAGACACAGCAAACCTTCTTGCGACAGCTCGCATTGATGTGCCATCCTGGATGAGCTGCACTACCTGAGCCACTTGTGTGGGTTGTAGACTCCGTCTCATGCTACCACTAGAATGAAAGCACCGCCAGCATTCAAAAGTGACCAAAACATCAGCCAGGAAGCATAGGAACTGACAAATGGTCTGTGGTCACCACCTGCAGAACCACTCCTTTATTGGGGTTGTCTTGCTAATTGCCTATAATTTCCACCTGTTGTCTGTTCCATGTGAAATTGATTGTCAATCAGGGCATGCTGGGAGTTGTAGTTTTGCAACATCTGGAGGTCTGCAGGTTGAAGACCACTGGTTTACAGGCTCCTGTTCTAACCCTTTCTTCTCCCTATGGATCTGTGTCGTGACGTTTTTGCGCCATCACATAAGGTTTTATTGTTATCAGGATGGTGCAGAGTCGGCTTTGTGATCACATTTTATTTAACTTTTCATAGGATGCGATTTTGGAAATGATGAGCTGATAAGTACTGGAAGGATAAAAAAATTTGAATAGAAGTATTTACAAACCTGTTTAACTTTCTGGCATCAGTTGATTTAAAAATAAATAATAAATAAGTTTTCCACCGGAGTACCCCTTTAAATTTCTTTTAACAAGTGCAATTTGTCTGGTTTTTTTGCGCTGTATCTGCGCTTTTTTTTATTACTTTTTATTGTTTTTTTTTCTGGGATGTGGTGAAAATGAAAAAATTTTGCCATTTGAATTTAATTTAGTTTCCCGTGTGGGATCAGGAATGTGTGCGCTCTCCTATAGCACTCTCTTTCCGCCCTCACTCCTGATTAGCGAACTTACAGTATATTCAATTTGTGACGAACTTCTCGGCTCGGCAGTTGATGACTTTTCCTGCATAAATTAGTTCAGCTTTCAGGTGCTCCCGTGGGCTGGAAAAGGTGGATGCAGTCCTGGGAGACTCTTTCCTAGGACTGTATCCACCTTTTCCAGCCCACCGGAGCACCGGAAAGCTGAACTAATTTATGCAGGATAAGCCATCAACTGCCGAGCCGAGAAGTTTGTGACGAATCGAATTTACTGTAAGTTCGCTCATCTCTACTCCTGATCACAGCTGCAGGACATCCTCTCCCGCCGCACCGCAGCCTCGTGCTTTCAGGAGGTGGCACAGGAGCCTCTAAATGAAATGAAGTCAGTCAGGCACTACTCCCAGCCACCACCAGGGGAAGCACAGAGCATGACCCAGCTACAATAATAAAAAGGCACAGATACAGCTGAGCGGGGATGAAACAGATGACACTGTAGGATTAAAGTAACCAATCATGTATTGTTAGTGTCCTATTCTATTTTACACAAAATATCACCCAGATTACAAACAAAGACTTTTATTGCAAAAGGAACAAGAACCAAGCACAACATACCGACTCTACAGTCTCTGGAAAACCATTCACAACACATAAATAATATTTACCTCTGTACAATGTTTCTGCTTTTTTGAGGGAAAAGCAAATATATTATATATAAAAACTTGTAAAAAATAAAAGTCAGACAAACAACCTACAAGTAGAGTTGTTCTAGGTAGAGATGAGCGAACTTACAGTAAATTCGATTCGTCACGAACTTCTCTGCTCGGCAGTTGATGACTTATCCTGTATAAATGAGTTCAGCTTTCCGGTGCTCCGGTGGGCTGGAAAAGGTGGATACAGTCCTAGGAAAGAGTCTCCTAGGACTGTATCCACCTTTTCCAGCCCACGGGAGCACCGGAAAGCTGAACTAATTTATGCAGGAAAAGGCATCAACTGCCGAGCCGAGAAGTTTGTGACGAATCGAATTTACTGTAAGTTCGCTCATCTCTAGTGAACATCAAAACTAAGAGAGCGGATCCCCCAATTAGAGAGACATTAAAGGGGTATTCCAGGAAAAAAAAATTATTTAATATATCAACCGGGTGCAGAAAGTTAAACAGATTTGTTAATTACTTCTATAAAAAAAAATCTTAATCCTTCCAATAATTATCAGCTGCTGAAGTTGAGTTCTTTTTTGTTTGCCAACAGTGCGCTCTGCTGACATCTCTGTCTGTCTCAGGAACTGCACAGAGTAGAAGAGGTTTGCTATGGGGATTTGCTTCTACTCTGGTCAGTTCCCGAGACACGTGTCATCAGAGAGCACTTAGAAAAGAACAACTCAACTTCAGCAGCTCATAAGTACTGGAAGGATTATGATTTTTTTTAATAGAAGTAATTTACAAATCTGTTTAACTTTCTGGAGCCAGTTGAGAGTGAGAGTGTGAGAGTGTGAGAGAGAGAGAGAGAGATATATATATTATATTATATTATATTATAATATATATATATATATATTATAATATATATATATATATATATATATATCTATATATCTATATATCTATATATCTATATCTCTCTCTCTATCTATCTATCTATCTATCTAAGATTTTCCTGGATAACCCCTTTAAAAAGGGTTAACTTATCCACAACAAAGGGACTAACAGAACTGTTTGAACCCCACTGATCAGGAGATTGGGGGTCCTGAGTACCCTGCTTGAGCTGAGCATTATCCGTGACCCTTCTGAGGCAGTGTTTCCCAACCGGGGTGCCTCCAGCTGTTGCAAAACTACAACTCCCAGCATGCCCGGACAGCCAACGGCTGTCCGGGCATGCTGGGAGTTGTAGTTTTGCAACAGCTGGAGGCATCCTGGTTTGGAAACACTGCTCTAGTAAGTTTTATACTTACTAGCTTACACTGCTCAATGCTGCTCTCTATTGTCCTTCATGCTGCTGTAGCTTCTGATGGTTTATTACATGCTGGGAATTATAGTTTTGCAACAGCTGGAGGCACCCCGATTGGGAAACACTGCCTCCGAGGATGATGGACTTTATTATTGAATATCTTATTTAAGCAGGTTCTCATATATGGATTTCACCGTTCTCTTCAGGTACCAGAGTCCGCAGGGAACGTTTGCCATAATGTCAGTGATTCTGCCGTTTCTGAAACGTAAAGTAATACATGTCAGCAACAAAGTACACGAGGGGGTCTCCTTTACAGCAAATGCCTTCTGCCTTACACCCTTCCTCAGGTATTCTAAATAGATGATAAAATTATCCTCGGAGTTCCCTTTTTAAAGTGTACCTCTAATCTTGGTTCAGGCAGCAGGATGTCCTTAAAGGGATACTCCGCCCCAGACATCTTATCCCCTATCTAGTGGATAGTGGATAAGATGTCTGATCGCGGGGGTCCCATGGCCCCCCCCCCCCCGGTGATCTCTGCAGCGCCACCCCGCCGTCATCACTACAAAGCAAACTGGCTCTGGGCATGATGACAGGGCAATGCAGGGGACAGAGCATCGTGACATCATGGCTCCACCCCCATTACATCACTCCCCGCCCCCTTAATGCAAGTCTATGGGAGGGGGTGTGACGATCACCATGCCCCTTCCCATAGACTTGTATTCAGTGGGCGTGACGTGACGCCACAATGCTCCGTCCCCTGCATCGCCCAGTCATCACGCACAGAGCCAGTTTGCTTTGTAGTGATGAAGGCGGGGTGGCGCTGCAGAGATCGCGGGGGTGGCGCTGCAGAGATCGCGGGGGTCCCCTGCGATCAGACATCTTATCCTCTATCCTTTAGATAGGGGATAAGATGTCTGGTGCGGAGTACCCCTTTAAAGGGGTATTCCGCCCATAGACATCTTATCCCCTATCCCAGTGTTTCCCAACCAGTGTGCCGCCAGATGTTGTAAAACTACAACTCCCAGCATGCCTGGACAGCCACAGGCTGTCCGGGCATGCTGGGAGTTGTAGTTTTGCAACACATGGAGGCACCCTGGTTGGGAAACACTGCCCTATTCTAAAAGGATCTCCTTGCAGCACCCGTCATTCTGTGCCGGTCGATGCTCCAGTCTTGGAAAAAGCTGGGTTTCCGAGACTGGAGATGTGACTTCATGCCACACCCCCTCCCATAGACATGAATGGAGGGGGCGTGGCACGACATCACGTCACAGAATGCCATCTGCACAGAGATCACAGTCCCAGCGGCGGGACCCCTGTGATCAGACATCTTATCCCCTATCCTTTGTTAAGGGGCAGACTACCCCTTTAGAATTTCATGGCCACTTATAATCCTGTGATTTGCTTCAAGACTATCTCCTTAAAGGGGTACTCCGGTGGTATATATATAATTTTTTTTTTTAAATCAACTGGTGCCGGGAAGTTAAACAGATTTGTAAATTACTTCTATATAAAAATCTTAATCCTTCCAGTACTTAGCTGCTGCTAAATGCTCCACAGGAAGTTGTGTAGTTCTTTCCAGTCTGACCACATTGCTCTCTGCTGACACCTCTGTCCATGTCAGGAACTGTCCAGAGCAGGAGAGGTTTGCTATGGGGATTTGCTCCTGCTCTGGACAGTTCCCAACACGGACAGAGATGTCAGCAGAGAGCACTGTGGTCAGACTGGAAAGAACTACACAACTTCCTCTGGAGCATTTAGAAAGCAGATAAGTACTGGAAGGATTAAGCTTTTTATATAGAAGTAATTTACAAATGTGTATATCTTTTTGCCCCCCCCCCCCCCCCCCCAATACACCATTTTGATCTCCTCGATGAGTAGTAAGACCCTCTTCATCCTCAGACCGATCCCCGATCACACACAAGGAGTGACCCCCATCTGCACTTACGTAACGCCCCCAATAAGATTCCTCGTCGTATAGGTCAGCGGGGCGGATGTGTAGGAGTCCGAAAGTTCTATTATCAGCTCAAACTTCGCAAGAGCGGCCGAGCTGGAGAACAGGAGCCGAACTCTGGGAGAGAAAGAGGATAGAGAAGGTTAGAGCCAAGAGAGACGTCTCCCTAAAGTAATAAGGGTCCTGTTCACACCTACAGTATTTATATCAGCACATAGTAATAAGGGCCCTGTTCACACCTACAGTATTTATATCTGCACATAGTAATAAGGGTCCTGTTCACACCTAAAGTATTTATATCAGCACAAAGTAATAAGGGTCCTGTTCACACCTACAGTATTTATATCTGTACAAAGTAATAAGGGTCCTGTTCACACCTACAGTATTTATATCTGCACAAAGTAATAAGGGTCCTGTTCACACCTACAGTATTTATATCTGTACAAAGTAATAAGGGTCCTGTTCACACCTACAGTATTTATATCAGCACAAAGTAATAAGGGCCCTGTTCACACCTACAGTATTTATATCTGTACAAAGTAATAAGGGTCCTGTTCACACCTACAGTATTTATATCAGCACAAAGTAATAAGGGCCCTGTTCACACCTACAGTATTTATATCAGCACAAAGTAATAAGGGTCCTGTTCACACCTACAGTATTTATATCAGCACAAAGTAATAAGGGCCCTGTTCACACCTACAGTATTTATATCAGCACAAAGTAATAAGGGTCCTGTTCACACCTACAGTATTTATATCTGCACAAAGTAATAAGGGTCCTGTTCACACCTACAGTATTTATATCAGCACATAGTAATAAGGGCCCTGTTCACACCTACAGTATTTATATCAGCACAAAGTAATAAGGGCCCTGTTCACACCTACAGTATTTATATCTGCACAAAGTAATAAGGGTCCTGTTCACACCTACAGTATTTATATCAGCACAAAGTAATAAGGGTCCTGTTCACACCTACAGTATTTATATCTGCACAAAGTAATAAGGGTCCTGTTCACACCTACAGTATTTGTATCAGCACAAAGTAATAAGGGTCCTGTTCACACCTAATGTATTTATATCAGCACAAAGTAATAAGGGCCCTGTTCACACCTACAGTATTTATATCTGCACAAAGTAATAAGGGTCCTGTTCACACCTACAGTATTTATATCTGCACAAAGTAATAAGGGTCCTGTTCACACCTACAGTATTTATATCAGCACAAAGTAATAAGGGTCCTGTTCACACCTACAGTATTTATATCAGCACAAAGTAATAAGGGTCCTGTTCACACCTACAGTATTTATATCTGCACAAAGTAATAAGGGTCCTGTTCACACCTACAGTATTTATATCAGCACAAAGTAATAAGGGTCCTGTTCACACCTACAGTATTTATATCTGCACAAAGTAATAAGGGTCCTGTTCACACCTAAAGTATTTATATCAGCACAAAGTAATAAGGGTCCTGTTCACACCTACAGTATTTATATCTGCACAAAGTAATAAGGGTCCTGTTCACACCTACAGTATTTATATCAGCACAAAGTAATAAGGGTCCTGTTCACACCTACAGTATTTGTATCAGCACAAAGTAATAAGGGCCCTGTTCACACCTACAGTATTTATATCTGTACAAAGTAATAAGGGTCCTGTTCACACCTACAGTATTTATATCTGTACAAAGTAATAAGGGTCCTGTTCACACCTACAGTATTTATATCAGCACAAAGTAATAAGGGTCCTGTTCACACCTACAGTATTTATATCTGCACAAAGTAATAAGGGTCCTGTTCACACCTACAGTATTTATATCTGTACAAAGTAATAAGGGTCCTGTTCACACCTACAGTATTTATATCAGCACAAAGTAATAAGGGCCCTGTTCACACCTACAGTATTTATATCTGTACAAAGTAATAAGGGCCCTGTTCACACCTACAGTATTTATATCTGCACAAAGTAATAAGGGTCCTGTTCACACCTACAGTATTTATATCTGTACAAAGTAATAAGGGTCCTGTTCACACCTACAGTATTTATATCTGCACAAAGTAATAAGGGCCCTGTTCACACCTACAGTATTTATATCTGTACAAAGTAATAAGGGTCCTGTTCACACCTACAGTATTTATATCTGTACAAAGTAATAAGGGCCCTGTTCACACCTACAGTATTTATATCTGTACAAAGTAATAAGGGTCCTGTTCACACCTACAGTATTTATATCTGTACAAAGTAATAAGGGTCCTGTTCACACCTACAGTATTTATATCAGCACAAAGTAATAAGGGCCCTGTTCACACCTACAGTATTTATATCAGCACAAAGTAATAAGGGTCCTGTTCACACCTACAGTATTTATATCTGTACAAAGTAATAAGGGTCCTGTTCACACCTACAGTATTTATATCTGCACAAAGTAATAAGGGCCCTGTTCACACCTACAGTATTTATATCAGCACAAAGTAATAAGGGTCCTGTTCACACCTACAGTATTTATATCTGTACAAAGTAATAAGGGTCCTGTTCACACCTACAGTATTTGTATCAGCACAAAGTAATAAGGGTCCTGTTCACACCTACAGTATTTATATCTGCACAAAGTAATAAGGGTCCTGTTCACACCTACAGTATTTGTATCAGCACAAAGTAATAAGGGTCCTGTTCACACCTAATGTATTTATATCAGCACAAAGTAATAAGGGCCCTGTTCACACCTACAGTATTTATATCTGCACAAAGTAATAAGGGTCCTGTTCACACCTACAGTATTTATATCAGCACAAAGTAATAAGGGTCCTGTTCACACCTACAGTATTTATATCAGCACAAAGTAATAAGGGCCCTGTTCACACCTACAGTATTTGTATCAGCACAAAGTAATAAGGGTCCTGTTCACACCTACAGTATTTATATCTGTACAAAGTAATAAGGGTCCTGTTCACACCTACAGTATTTATATCTGTACAAAGTAATAAGGGCCCTGTTCACACCTACAGTATTTATATCTGTACAAAGTAATAAGGGTCCTGTTCACACCTACAGTATTTATATCAGCACAAAGTAATAAGGGTCCTGTTCACACCTACAGTATTTATATCTGCACAAAGTAATAAGGGTCCTGTTCACACCTACAGTATTTATATCAGCACAAAGTAATAAGGGTCCTGTTCACACCTACAGTATTTATATCAGCACAAAGTAATAAGGGCCCTGTTCACACCTACAGTATTTATATCAGCACAAAGTAATAAGGGCCCTGTTCACACCTACAGTATTTATATCTGCACAAAGTAATAAGGGTCCTGTTCACACCTACAGTATTTATATCTGCACAAAGTAATAAGGGTCCTGTTCACACCTACAGTATTTATATCTGCACAAAGTAATAAGGGTCCTGTTCACACCTACAGTATTTATATCAGCACAAAGTAATAAGGGTCCTGTTCACACCTACAGTATTTATATCAGCACAAAGTAATAAGGGTCCTGTTCACACCTACAGTATTTATATCAGCACAAAGTAATAAGGGTCCTGTTCACACCTACAGTATTTATATCTGTACAAAGTAATAAGGGCCCTGTTCACACCTACAGTATTTATATCTGCACAAAGTAATAAGGGTCCTGTTCACACCTACAGTATTTATATCAGCACAAAGTAATAAGGGCCCTGTTCACACCTACAGTATTTATATCTGCACAAAGTAATAAGGGTCCTGTTCACACCTACAGTATTTATATCTGCACAAAGTAATAAGGGTCCTGTTCACACCTACAGTATTTATATCTGCACAAAGTAATAAGGGTCCTGTTCACACCTACAGTATTTATATCTGCACAAAGTAATAAGGGTCCTGTTCACACCTACAGTATTTATATCAGCACAAAGTAATAAGGGTCCTGTTCACACCTACAGTATTTATATCAGCACAAAGTAATAAGGGTCCTGTTCACACCTACAGTATTTATATCAGCACAAAGTAATAAGGGTCCTGTTCACACCTACAGTATTTATATCAGCACAAAGTAATAAGGGTCCTGTTCACACCTACAGTATTTATATCTGCACAAAGTAATAAGGGCCCTGTTCACACCTACAGTATTTATATCTGCACAAAGTAATAAGGGTCCTGTTCACACCTACAGTATTTATATCAGCACAAAGTAATAAGGGCCCTGTTCACACCTACAGTATTTATATCTGCACAAAGTAATAAGGGTCCTGTTCACACCTACAGTATTTATATCTGCACAAAGTAATAAGGGTCCTGTTCACACCTACAGTATTTATATCTGCACAAAGTAATAAGGGTCCTGTTCACACCTACAGTATTTATATCTGTACAAAGTAATAAGGGTCCTGTTCACACCTACAGTATTTATATCTGTACAAAGTAATAAGGGTCCTGTTCACACCTACAGTATTTATATCTGCACAAAGTAATAAGGGCCCTGTTCACACCTACAGTATTTATATCAGCACAAAGTAATAAGGGTCCTGTTCACACCTACAGTATTTATATCAGCACAAAGTAATAAGGGCCCTGTTCACACCTACAGTATTTATATCAGCACAAAGTAATAAGGACCCTGTTCACACCTACAGTATTTATATCTGCACAAAGTAATAAGGGTCCTGTTCACACCTACAGTATTTATATCAGCACAAAGTAATAAGGGTCCTGTTCACACCTACAGTATTTATATCTGCACAAAGTAATAAGGGCCCTGTTCACACCTACAGTATTTATATCAGCACAAAGTAATAAGGGTCCTGTTCACACCTACAGTATTTATATCAGCACAAAGTAATAAGGGTCCTGTTCACACCTACAGTATTTATATCAGCACAAAGTAATAAGGGTCCTGTTCACACCTACAGTATTTATATCTGCACAAAGTAATAAGGGTCCTGTTCACACCTAATGTATTTATATCTGCACAAAGTAATAAGGGTCCTGTTCACACCTACAGTATTTATATCAGCACAAAGTAATAAGGGCCCTGTTCACACCTACAGTATTTATATCAGCACAAAGTAATAAGGGTCCTGTTCACACCTACAGTATTTATATCTGCACAAAGTAATAAGGGTCCTGTTCACACCTACAGTATTTATATCAGCACAAAGTAATAAGGGTCCTGTTCACACCTACAGTATTTATATCTGCACAAAGTAATAAGGGTCCTGTTCACACCTACAGTATTTATATCTGCACAAAGTAATAAGGGCCCTGTTCACACCTACAGTATTTATATCAGCACAAAGTAATAAGGGTCCTGTTCACACCTACAGTATTTATATCTGCACAAAGTAATAAGGGTCCTGTTCACACCTACAGTATTTATATCTGCACAAAGTAATAAGGGTCCTGTTCACACCTACAGTATTTATATCAGCACAAAGTAATAAGGGTCCTGTTCACACCTACAGTATTTATATCTGCACAAAGTAATAAGGGTCCTGTTCACACCTACAGTATTTATATCTGCACAAAGTAATAAGGGCCCTGTTCACACCTACAGTATTTGTATCAGCACAAAGTAATAAGGGTCCTGTTCACACCACATTCATGTTCTTATTTTGTTGAGCAAATACAACAAGATACAACAGGACACAGAAATGATGCAGGGTCCCCCCACAGTCCTGTTTGCTCAGTGTTTGGAACAAACTGTTCAGAACGCTGGAGCTCATGACGTCATAGCCCCGCCCCCTTAATGCAAGTCTAAGGGAGGGGGGTGTGACAGCATAGACTTGCATTGAGGGGACAGGGGGTGATCTCTCTCTCTCTCTCACACAAGGTGCGCGATTTACATTTTTACGGAGTAATTTGCTTTTTTTTATCCTTTTTAAAAGAAAAAATTTTATAAAATAATGTATAATTTGTCTGGGCATGCTGGAATTGTAGTTTTGCAACATCTGGATGTTCACAGTTTGGAGACCACTGATCAGACCACAGTGCACGGAGGGGCTAATACTTTTATAAGTAGCTTCCGGATAATGCAGAAAATATAAAAATCACTTAAAATCAATTCAAAGTAACCTAAAAAGGACTAAAGCATCAGACTCACTGGTCACCAAGTACTTGGACCCTGGATATGTTGTACAGTCCCCCCCATTGGATCAGGTACTCCAACTCTTCCCCAAGTAACCTGCATCGGCTCACCACCAGCGACAAGTCAAAGAGAAGCTGGAATGCAAAAAATACACGTGTAAGTAATAAGTTAGTCAGCAGCCCAGATAAACCCCGCCTCCAGCAGCCCAGATAAACCCCGCCTCCAGCAGCCCAGATAAACCCCGCCTCCAGCAGCCCAGATAAACCCCGCCTCCAGCAGCCCAGATAAACCCCGCCTCCAGCAGCCCAGATAAGCCCGCCTCCAGCAGCCCAGATAAGCCCGCCTCCAGCAGCCCAGATAAGCCCGCCTCCAGCAGCCCAGATAAGCCCGCCTCCAGCAGCCCAGATAAGCCCGCCTCCAGCAGCCCAGATAAGCCCGCCTCCAGCAGCCCAGATAAGCCCGCCTCCAGCAGCCCAGATAAGCCCGCCTTCAGCAGCCCAGATAAGCCAGCCTCCATGTTTACCCATCATTCCCTGTAGTTTGCACAGTCTTACTACAGGGGATAAAGTGCTGTACAT
Source organism: Hyla sarda (assembly GCF_029499605.1). Classification (NCBI taxonomy): domain Eukaryota; kingdom Metazoa; phylum Chordata; class Amphibia; order Anura; family Hylidae; genus Hyla; species Hyla sarda. The sequence continues at coordinate 102,348,439 of NC_079199.1, forward strand.
GGTTAGGCTTCATTCACACTGCCGTTGTGACAGCTCGCTCCATGCCTGATTACTGGCAATGCAGGGGCCAGAGGATAGTGATGTCACGGCCCCACCCCTTGTGATATCACACCTCGCCCCCTCAATGCAAGTCCATGGCAGGGGGCGTGACGGACATCAGTCACGCCCCCTCAATGCAAATCTATGGGAGGGGGCGTGACTGACATCACACCGCCTCCCATAGACTTGCATTAAGGGGGTGTGGCCGTAACGCCACAAGCCCCCGGCCTGCATTGCCAGTCATCCGGCACAGAGCGAAGATGGCTCAGTGCATCGGTTATCTGGGGTGCCGCAGCCAAGATCGCAGGGGTCCCCAGCGGCAGGACCCCTACGATCAGACATCTTATCCCCTATCCTTTGCATAGGGAATAAGATGTCTAGGGGCGGAGTTCCCCTTTAAGACTGGCGTCCCAAATGCTGGTCTCCCGTGTGTTCTGTGAATCAGCAGACATCAGCTCAAGAAGGCAGATACCTATGGCCGGTTACCTGAGGTAGGTCCTTCTGGGTTTTATAGGTCTCGTGAAAGGCTTTCTTCTTTTCGACATACTGAAAAATCAGTCTGTGGACCAGACAAGATGAAGGCGGCGCCGACTCGTCTGCCAAACAAATGAAATGCAAAAGATTATATAATTAGCATCACCAGAAGTAGTATTTTTTATTTTTATTTTTACACCTTATATTTAGCATTACATTAAGGAGATCTATAAAGCTGCACTATAAATTCTATACTGATGCATGCAGCGGCTCTTAAAGGGGTACTCTGCTGGAAAACATTTTTTTTTATTTTTATTTTTTAGGTCTTTTTAAATCAACTGGTGCCAGAAAGTTAAACAGATTTGTAAATTACTTCTATTAAAAAATCTTAATCCTTTCAGTTCTTATAAGCTGCTGAATACTGTATTGCAGTTGGCTCCGTGCACCGGATGTCTGGGGTGCTGCAGTGGGACCCCCGCGATCAGCCATCTTATCCCCTATCCTTTGGCTAGGGTAGAAGATGTCTAGCATCAGAGTACCCCTTTAAGCTGTCCTCTGTGTTCATCTAAATCCAACTCACCTTCCAGCTGAGACTCCACGGTCACACTAGAAATTGTTCTGCAAGGTTGGTTATTAAACTTTTCACCATCTGAATAAACATAAAAGAAATGATATAAAAATGACATTTTTCAGAATATATTTTGAGAATAACACAAGGCTGTTTTGCGGCACCAAACGTTTCAGTTGACAATACTGTATACGATGCGGATTTTAGTCTATGGTTAATGAGATCACTGCCGGCCGAGCCCGAGATAGGAAGCGAGAAAACGTAATAGTCGTATTGTACAACTGATTTATTTATTTTTAAATTCTGCAGACTTTCTGCAGCTGATTTCGCTGCACATTGAGTTCAGCAAAATCTGCACATGTAAACACATCCTTAAAGGGGTACTCTGGTGGAAAACATTTTTTCAAATCAACCGATTCCAGAAAGTTAAACAGATTTGTAAATTACTTCTATTAAAAAATCTTAATCCTTCCAGTACTTATCAGCCACTGTATGCTCCAGAGGAAGTTGTGTAGTTCTTTCCAGTCTGAGCACAGTGCTCTCTGCTGACACCTCTGTCCATGTCAGGAACTGCCCAGAGTAGGAGCAAATCCCCATAGCAAACCTCTCCTGCCCTGGACAGTTCCTGACATGGAGAGAGGTGTCAGAAGAGAGCACTGTGGTCAGACTGGAAAGAACTACACAACTTCCTCTGGAGCATACAGCGGCTGATAAGTCCTGGAAGGATCAAGAATTTTTAATAGAAGTAATTTACAAATCTGTAGAACTTTCTGGCACCAGTTGATTTGAAAAAAAAAAAAAAAAAAAAACACATACAATTCTAATAAAATAAATAAGAATAAAATAATAATAAAATAATAAAATATTACTAAAAATATATTATTTTATTAATAATATCATAAAATATTTATTTTATTTTATTATTATTTTTATATTAATAAAAATAATAAAATAAAATATTTTAATTATTATTATTATTATTATTATTATTAATAACAGTTTTCCACCAAAGTACCCCTTTAATTTTGAACAGATGTCCACCAGCTAAGTGTCACATATTGGAGGTGTAAGATCGAGAGGTCACCTACCTATATAATCTCCGAACGAGATGGAAAGTTCCAGACAACCATAGAGGAAAGTAAAAGCCGCCTCTGTCTCCGACCATTTAACCATTTCCCATTCTGAGAAACTGATAAGAACAGCAGAGAAAGTTATATAAAAGATTAGATCTGTGACCTAAAAATACAAAACAGCATAAACCATAGGTCATTGTGCAGGAAGATGTCCGGCTGCATCTGTGGGTAGCTGATCTATTGGGGTTGTGTCCACTTGGCCGGTTCTGGCGCATGGAAGCCATAGATCAGGTGAGGAGCGGCTGTGGCTTTGAGCGGACATGTCGATATATTTTATGTACAGACACGAATACAAATGGCTGCCACGTAACGCTACGGAGCCCATACGAGCCGTATACCGGGAGCCGGATGTGGTTATAAAGATTTATCTCTGTATTAAAAACTTTGGACACCCGAGGGCAGAGTTGGCTGGAAAATGTAAAAAACGTAACACACGATTATCCGCACCCAGAAGAGTTTATTGTGACTCTTACCTGGTTTGTTCTAAGCGCTTCTCAATGACCTGAGCTTCTTCTTGCAGGCGTCCAAGCTGTCCCAAGGCCCTTTCTTTCCTTTCTTCTAGCTCCAAACTTTGCCTATAAGGAGTCACCATTACATAGGATTCTGGTGTTGTAGCATATATTACCTTAAAGGGGTTATCCAGAAAAAAAACACACACACACACACACACACACATATATATTATTATATATATATATATATATATATATATATATATATATATATATATATATATATATATATATATATATATATATATATATATATATATATATATATATATATATATATATATATATATATATATATATATATATATATATATATATATATATATATATATATATATATATATAATAAATATATAATAAATATATATAATAAATATATAATATATATATATATATATAATATAATATAATATAATATAATATATATATATATATATATATTATATATATTCAAACAGATTTGTAAATTACTTCTATTAAAAAAATCTTAATCCTTTCAGTACTTATGAGCTTCTGTAGTTAAGGTTGTTCTTTTCTGTCTAAGTGCTCTCTGATGACACCTGTCTCGGGAACCGCCCAGTTTAGAAGCAAATCCCCATAGCAAAACCTCTTCTAAACTGGGTGGTTCCCGAGACACGTGTCATCAGAGAGCACTTAGACAGAAAAGAACAACCTTAAACTTCAGAAGCTTATAAGTACTGAAAGGATTAAGATTTTTTTTAATAGAAGTAATTTACAAATCTGTTTAACTTTCTGGAGCCTGTTGAGATAATATATATATATATATATATATATATATATATATATATATATATATATATATATATATATATATATATATATATATATATATATATATATATATATATATATATATATATATATATATTATATATATATTCCTTATCCTTTTTGAATAGGGGATAAGATGTCTAGGCGTGGAGTACCCCTTTAAAGGGGTTATCCAGGAAAAAACTTTTATTATTATATATATATATATATATATATATATATATATATATATATATATATATATATATATATATATATTTATATATTATATTATATTATATTATATTATATTATATTATATTATATTATATTATATTATATTATATTATATTATATTATATTATATTATATTATATTATATTATATTATATTATATATATATATATATATATATATATATAAATAATATAAGTTTTTTCCTGGATAACCCCTTTAAAGGGGTACTCCACGCCTAGACATCTTATCCCCTATTCAAAAAGGATAAGGAATAAGATGTCTGGTCACGGGGGTCCCGCCGCTGGGGATGCCCGAGAACTCCCTACTGCAGCCGTCGTTCGTTGTGAGCATTGGAGGCTCGTGACTTCACGGCCACGCCCCCTCAATGCAAGTCTATGGGAGGGGGCGTGACAGCATCACGCCCCCTCCCATAGACTTGCATTGAGGGGGCGTGGCCATGAGATCACCAGACATCCATCATGGAATGAAGTTCGCTCCGTGCGCCGGATGTCTGGTGTGCCGCAGCAGAGATCGCGGCGGTCCCCAGCGATCATCTTATCCCCTATCTTATGCATAGGGGATAAGATGTCTATGGGCAGAGTACCCCTTTAAAGCAGGACACCTGCTCAACATTCTGCCAGTGCCCGCTGCCCTCCTGGTGACTTCTAAACAATCACTGGCCGCAGTAGTGACCCGCCTTAGCCAGTTATTGGGGTAATGGGCATTTCCTATATATTCAGGCGTCACCGAATACCAGTGGGGACCTGGGCACCAGGCAGAAGAGCAAAGATTATTTCTGTATGTTAAAAGGCACCCTGACCTATTTTCATTGGAAATCCCCATTAAGGGTACGTTCACATATACGTAACTCATAGCGGGTTACCCGAAATCTGCCGCGAGTTACGCTAATCAATCACTTCATTGAGTGTGCCGGCAATCTGCCACTATTACGAATCCAATGAAGTGAAGGGTAGTGTAATGGTATTGGTAACGCCCGGATATGATCATGTGATCGTACCCCTAAGGGTGTATTTCACACAACATTGGAGATCTGCAGCTGTACAACAAGCAGTTAAAAGGTACATAAGAATTACCTTGTTAAAGAGGTACTCCGCTGGAAGACTGAAATTATTTATAAATCTGTTTAACTTTTCTTGCACCAGTTAATTTTAATGTAAAAATCTTAATCCTTCCAGTACTTAACAGCTGCTGTATGCTCCACAGGAAGTTATTTTCTTGAATTTCCTTTCTGTCTGACCACAGTGCTCTCTGCTGACACCTCTGTCCATGTCAGGAACTGTCCAGAGCAGGAGCAAATCCCCATAGCAAACCTCTCCTGCTCTTGACAGTTCCTGACATGGACAGAGGTGTCAGCAGAGAGCACTGTGGTCAGACAGAAAGGAAATTCCAAACGAAAAGAACTTCCTGTGGAGCATACAGCAGCTGATAAGTACTGGAAGGATTAAGATTTTTAAAACAGAACTAATTTACAAATCTGTTTAACTTTCTGACATCAGTTGATTAAAAAAAAAATGTTTTCGAGTGGAGTACCCCTTTAAATCAGCAATGGATCCTGTGTGTGAATGCACCCTTAGGGTAAGTCCACATGGGCGGATTTTTCGCTGCGTATTTGAAAAGGGGCGGGTTCTTCTCGGCTGTCCGCAGCAGATTTTCTGCGGCGGAATTTACGCTGTGGAAAATCCGCCGCAGTCCCAACTGACTTCAATGGGGCTTGCGGCAGATTTTCCGCAGCGTAAATTCCGGCGTGGAAAATCTACTGCGGATAGCTGAGAAGAGCCCACCCCTTTTCAAATACGCAGCGGAAAACCCACAAAAAAAATCCGCCCGTGTGAACGTACCCTTAGGCTGTGTTCACATAGCAGAATTTCTGTGATTCCACTCAAATTCTGGATTCTGCAAAAAAGAATGAACATGTCAATTTCTTTTGCGGAATTGCACAGCAGAGACCTGGAGGCTGGGCATGCTGGGAGTTGTAGTTTTGCAACATCTGTAGGCGCACGGTTTAGAGACCACTGCAGATGAAGATTACATTCGGGTCACACAGTCGTGTGTAATGGGGAGGTAATGCACAGACAGGCTTCAACGCGTTTCACTGCAACAGCAGCTTCATCATGCCTGATGAAGCTGCTGTTGCAGCGAAACGCGTTGCATGCTGGGAGAATAAACTACCCTTGCTTTTACTCACCTTCGCTTGTCCTGTGACCTGCGCCAATCAAAGCAAGCACCCCTGTTGAAGCCTCTCGTTCTGCCGGCTGGCTGCGGACACTACATTTGCTCACCATTGTTGTGTATGTGGCTACACAACACTACCAGGTGAGCGTCCTTCTCATTGCTTATGTCGCCACACAGGTTACTCTTATATTACACCACGGAGCGCTAGGTTTTTTGTCTTTTCTAGTGTGTAGGAATCTTACCTGATTAAACTCTGCTCCTGGGACTTTAATCCATCAATTTCTATTATGGAGAGAAAAGGGTCAGAATAAGGACATATACAGGATGAGACATTATTCTTCTCTCCCAATAAACATTATTTTGCACTATTTAAAGGGGTACTCCGGTGGAAAACTTTTTTTGTTAATCAACTGGTGTCAGAAAGTTAAACAGATTTGTACATTACTTCTATTAAAAAAGTCTTAATCCTTCCAGTACTTATTAGCTGCTGAATACTAGAGAGGAAATGCTTTTCTTTTTGGAACACAGAGCTCTCTGCTGACATCATGACCACAGTGCTCTCTGCTGACATCTCTGTCCATTTTAAGAACTGTTCAGAGTAGGAGAAAATCCCCATAGCAAACATATGCTGCTCTGGACAGTTCCTAAAATGGACAGAGATGTCAGCAGAGAGCACTGTGCTTGTGATGTCAGCAGAGAGCTCTGTATCCCAAAAAAAAAAAAATTTCCTCTGTAGTATTCAGCAGCTAATAAGTACTGAAAGGATTAAGATTTTTTAATAGAAGTGATTTACAAATCTGTTTAACTTTCTGGCACCAGTTGATTTAAAAAATAAAAGTTTTCCACCGGAGTACCCCTTTAACACGGAGACAGACAGGACATTTAGACTTGATACAATGTAACATGCTGGTTCATGTTGTGCACTCACCTGTCTGTCTCTTCATGCAGCTTTGGTCTGTCATTGCCCGGTTGTCGTCTCTACATTCTTCCGTCAGTCTTTCAGTTTCTTGCAGGGGAGAAAGAATAAAATGTTTATCGCAATGCCGGGTAAGGAAAAGCTGGAGTACAGCGCTTCAATAGTCGGTTCAGACCTGTGATGTAATGGAACTTCAAGGCAGGGAAGGGTTAAAAGAGACATGGGCTGTGTAGATAAACAACTTAAAGGGGTATTTCAGGAAAAAAAAATTTTTTATATATCAACTGGCTCCAGAAAGTTAAACAGATTTGTAAATTACTTCTATTAAAAAATCTTAATCCCTTCAGTACTGATGAGCTTCTGAAGTTAAGGTTGTTCTTTTCTGTCTAAGTGCTCTCTGCTGACACGTGTCTCGGGAACCACCCAGTTTAGAAGAGATTTGCTATGGGGATTTGCTTCTAAACTGGGCGGTTCCCAAGACAGGTGTCATCAGATGGCACTTAGACAGAAAAGAACAACCTTAACTTCAGAAGCTCATAAGTGCTGAAAAGATTAAGATTTTTTTAATAGAAGTAATTTACAAATCTGTTTAACTTTCTGGAGCCAGTTGATATATTAAAATATAAAAAAAAAGTTTTTTCCTGGATAACCCCATTAAAGGGGTACTCTGCTGCTCAGCGTTTGGAACAAACTGTTACGAACGCTGGAGCCGGCACCGGGGGCTTGTGACGACATAGCCACGCCCCCTCAATGCAAGTCCCGCCCCCTCAACACGGGAGGGGGGGGCGCCGCTGGGGACACTCGGGATCTCCCTACTGCACCCTGCATTCGTTTTGAGCGTTGGAGGCTCGTGACGTCACGCCCCCTCCCATAGACTTGCATTGAGGGGGTGTGGCCATGACATCACGAGTCTCCGCACCGCATCGCCAGTCATCCGGCATGGAGTGAAGTTCGCTCCGTGCACCGGATGTCTGGGGTCCCGCAGCAGACTCTAGTGAATAAGGGTCAGGTGCCAATTTATGGGAGGGGGCGTGACGCCCCCTCCCATAAATTGGCACCTGACCCTTATTCAGGGACATGCAGACCCCGCAGGACACATTCCCAGGTCTTGTGGAGTCCAGAGCATGATGGGGGGTCTACACAATCCTACATGTAGATGACAGCAGACACGTTTGCTTACACGATTTCTGTAATAAAGACAAATAGAAAAGTGACCGCGATACATGTAAATGAGAACAAATCACACACACCCCTTTCTATGGTGGAGAGGCCGTCCTCCAGCTCCGTCAGAAGCCGCTCGGCCTCACGCAGTCTTGTTCGCAGTTGCTCTGATTGGGTCTGTTTCGTAAAAAGCAAAAAAGACATTACGATCAATGCTAAACACAATGCAAGTGTCACATGTGCCATGGAGCAGGCATCCGGACAATGGTCAGAGGTGGTAGAAGGTAAGTACCTGGGCGGAGTGAAGCAGCTTCGTGTACGTAGACACCTTCTCCTCGTGCGCCAGACGTTTGCTTTTCTTGGAATACAAGGACTTCATGTTTTTCAGGGAGACTCCAAAGTACATCAGCTAGATGAATAGGGAAACCATTACTTAAAGGGATTCTCCAGTGCTTACACATCTTATCCCCTATCCAAAGGAAAGGGGATAAGATGCCTGACCGCGGGAGTCCCGCCACTGGGGACCCCCGGGATCATGCACGCGGCACCCCTTTGTAATCAGTCCCCGGAGCGTGTTCGCTCCAGGACTGATTACCGGCGACCACCGGGCCGGCGGCGTGTGACGTCACGCTCCGCCCCTTAATGCAAGCCTACGGGAGGGGGCGTGACAGCTATCATGACGTGGTCGCCTGTAATCAGTCCCGGAGCGAACACGCTCTGGGGACTGATTACAAAGGGGTGCCGCGTGCCTGATCCCGGGGGTCCCCAGCGGCGGGACTCCCGCGATCAGGCATCTTATCCCCTATACTTTGGATAGGGGATAAGATGTGTAAGCACCGGAGAACCCAAGAGTACTCCGGAGAAAAACTTTTTTTCCTTCTTAAATCAATTGGTGGCAAAAAGTTAAAACAGATTTGTAAATTACTTCTATTAAAAAAAAAATCTTAATCCTTCCAGTACTTATTAGCTGCTGAATACTACAGAGGAAATTATTTTCTTTTTGGAACACAGAGCTCTCTTCTGACATCACGAGCACAGTGCTCTCTGCTGACATCTCTGTCCATTTTAAGAACTGTCCAGAGTAGGAGAAAATCCCCATAGCAAAGAGCACTGTGCTCGTGATGTCAGCAGAGAGCTCTGTGTTCCAAAAAGAAAATAATTTCCTCTGTAGTATTCAGCAGCTGGAAGGATTGGAAGGATTAAGATTTTTTTTTTTATAGAAGTCAATTACAAACCTGTTTAACTTTCTGGCAGCAGTTGATTTAAAAAAAATTAAAAATAAAGAATAGTTTTCCACCGGAGTACCCCTTTAATGAGCATCACCGTATCACACACACACAATAGACCTGCTCCACATCATCAATGTCTTACCTCATTTTCCGAGCACATTCGCAGAGCTTCCCAGAGGACGCTATTCACCTGCACTAGAGGCTTGTGCTGCAGCTCTGTGGACGTCTTCAGCCTGGGAAAGAACGTTTAGAAGACATAAGTTGCTCATAAATTTAAAAGGGTACTCCGTTGGAAAACACTTTTTTTTTTTTTAAATCAACTGGTGCTAGAAAGTTAAACAGATTTGTAAATTACTTCTATTAAAAAATCTTAAACCTTTTAGTACTTATCAGCTACTGTATACTCCACAGGAAGTTGTGTAGTTCTTTCCAGTCTGACCACAGTGTTCTCTGCTGCCACCTCTGTCCATGTCAGGATCTGTCCACATCCCCATAGCAAACCTCTCCTGCTCTGGACAGTTCCTGACATGGGACAGAGGTGTCAGCAGAGAGCACTGTGCTCAGAAAGAAAGGAAATTAAGAACTTCCCGTGGATCAAACGAGCAGCTGATAAGAACTGTAAGGATTAATATTTTTTAATTGAAGTAATTTACAAATCTGTAACTTTCTGGCACCAGTAGATTTAAAATAATAATAATTATAAATGTTTTCCAGTGGAGTGCCCCTTTAAATAGGTTCTGTCAGGTCTTCTCAGCACCTAGACCACGGTTTCCAAACAAAGGTGCCTCCAGCTGTTGCAAACAACAACTCCCAGCATGCCCAGACAGCCAAATCCATCTGACCAGGTCATGTTTCTCTATAGAGATCTAGATCCATCTGACCAGGTCATGTTTCTCTATAGAGATCTAGATCCATCTGACCAGGTCATGTTTCTCCACAGAGATCTGGATCCATCTGACCAGGACATGTTTCTCTATAGAGATCTGATCCATCTGACCAGGTCATGTTTCTCTATAGAGATCTGGATCCATCTGACCAGGTCATGTTTCTCTATAGATATCTGGATCCATCTGACCAGGCCATGTTTCTCTATAGAGATCTGATCCATCTGACCAGGTCATGTTTCTCTATAGAGATCTGGATCCATCTGACCAGGTCATGTTTCTCTATAGATATCTGGATCCATCTGACCAGGCCATGTTTCTCTATAGAGATCTGGATCCATCTGACCAGGTCATGTTTCTCTATAGAGATCTGGATCCATCTGACCAGGACATGTTTCTCTATAGAGATCTGGATCCATCTGACCAGGCCATGTTTCTCTATAGAGATCTGGATCCATCTGACCAGGCCATGTTTCTCTATAGAGATCTGATCCATCTGACCAGGCCATGTTTCTCTATAGAGATCTGGATCCATCTGACCAGGTCATGTTTCTCCACAGAGATCTGGATCCATCTGACCAGGACATGTTTCTCCACAGAGATCTGGATCCATCTGACCAGGCCATGTTTCTCTATAGAGATCTGGATCCATCTGACCAGGCCATGTTTCTCCATAGAGATCTGGATCCATCTGACCAGGCCATGTTTCTCTATAGAGATCTGGATCCATCTGACCAGGTCTTGTTTCTCTATAGAGATCTGGATCCATCTGACCAGGCCATGTTTCTCTATAGAGATCTGGATCCATCTGACCAGGCCATGTTTCTCCACAGAGATCTGGATCCATCTGACCAGGCCATGTTTCTCTATAGAGATCTGATCCATCTGACCAGGCCATGTTTCTCTATAGAGATCTGATCCATCTGACCAGGCCATGTTTCTCTATAGAGATCTGGATCCATCTGACCAGGCCATGTTTCTCTATAGGGATCTGGATCCATCTGACCAGGCCATGTTTCTCTATAGAGATCTGGATCCATATGACCAGGCCATGTTTCTCCATAGAGATCGGGATCCATCTGACCAGGCCATGTTTCTCCATAGAGATCTGGATCCATCTGACCAGGCCATGTTTCTCTATAGAGATCTGGATCCATCTGACCAGGCCATGTTTCTCCATAGAGATCTGGATCCATCTGACCAGGCCATGTTTCTCCATAGAGATCTGGATCCATCTGACCAGGCCATGTTTCTCTATAGAGATCTGGATCCATCTGACCAGGTCTTGTTTCTCTATAGAGATCTGGATCCATCTGACCAGGTCATGTTTCTCTATAGAGATCTGGATCCATCTGACCAGGTCATGTTTCTCTATAGAGATCTGGATCCATCTGACCAGGTCATGTTTCTCTATAGAGATCTGGATCCATCTGACCAGGTCATGTTTATCTATAGAGATCTGGATCCATCTGACCAGGCCATGTTTCTCTATAGAGATCTGGATCCAACTGACCAGGCCATGTTTCTCTATAGAGATCTGTATCCATCTGACCAGGCCATGTTTCTCTATAGAGATCTGGATCCATCTGACCAGGCCATGTTTCTCTATAGAGATCTGGATCCATCTGACCAGGCCATGTTTCTCTATAGAGATCTGGATCCATCTGACCAGGCCATGTTTCTCCATATAGATCTGGATCTATGTGACCAGGCCATGTTTCTCTATAGAGATCTGGATCCATCTGACCAGGCCATGTTTCTCCATATAGATCTGGATCTATGTGACCAGGACATGTTTCTCTATAGAGATCTGGATCCATCTGACCAGGACATGTTTCTCTATAGAGATCTGGATCCATCTGACCAGGACATGTTTCTCTATAGAGATCTGGATCCATCTGACCAGGCCATGTTTCTCTATAGAGATCTGGATCCATCTGACCAGGCCATGTATCTCTATAGAGATCTGGATCCATCTGACCAGGCCATGTTTCTCTATAGAGATCTGGATCCATCTGACCAGGCCATGTTTCTCTATAGAGATCTGGATCCATCTGTCCAGGCCATGTTTCTCTATAGAGATCTGGATCCATCTGACCAGGCCATGTTTCTCTATAGAGATCTGGATCCATCTGACCAGGTCATGTTTCTCTATAGAGATCTGGATCCATCTGACCAGGCCATGTTTCTCTATAGAGATCTGGATCCATCTGACCAGGTCATGTTTCTCTATAGAGATCTGGATTCATCTGACCAGGCTATGTTTCTCTATATAGATCTGGATCCATCTGACCAGGACATGTTTCTCTATAGAGATCTGGATCCATCTGACCAGGCTATGTTTCTCTATATAGATCTGGATCCATCTGACCAGGACATGTTTCTCTATAGAGATCTGGATCCATCTGACCAGGCTATGTTTCTCTATATAGATCTGGATCCATCTGACCAGGTCATGTTTCTCTATAGAGATCTGGATCCCTGCACAGGGATGTCAATCAAACCTAGAGGGTGTATTTCGGGAGCACTCTTCATGACTGTTCCCTATAGCACCAATGCCTACATGACTCACATTTGGTCAGTAATTTTAGCCAAAACACTGACCAAAATATTGCACGTGAACCCGGCCTACCTGGTAATGGGCGTACCAAGTGTGCCAGTTTTTAAGCTGATTCTATGGGTAATGCTGCATCTGCATCTTTGGAAACATAGTAGGTCCTGTACGCACTTTAGGAGCTCAAAGCCCCTTTAACCCTTAAGGACACTTACTTCTCTATTTTTTGGTACATGGTGTGACACTCCTCCTCATACACCTGCAGTTTGGGCCGATATACATATTGATCCAGTAGGATTTCTGATGCTGTGGCTTCTTCATCCATACCACGCTGTAGGGAAGAGAAGAAAAATAAAAGAAAAATGTATATTTACATATAATCTGACTGTATATAATTCATTTAAGACATATAAGTTAATACGAGTTGTTTTTCATACCCAAATAGTCGTTCCTGTATGAGCATACACCAGTGTTTTCCAAAAAGTGTGTCTCCAGCTGTTGCAAAACTACATTTCCTAGCAAGCCCGGACAGCCGTTGGCTGTCCGGGCATGCTGGGAAATTTAGTTTCGCGACAGCTGGAGACACATTGTTTGGAAAACAAAACACTGGCGTACACACTGATCGTTGTCAATCACAAAATATTACAAGTGAACTAATTGGTAATGGGCGTACCAAGTGTGCCAGTTTTTAAGCCGATTTTATGGGCGATTCTGCATCTGCATGTTTGGAAACATAGTGGCACCTGTATCGAACTTTAGGAGCTAAAAGATACGATATGCCCCTTTAATCCTTAAAAGGGGTATTCCAGGAAAAAATTTTTTTTTTTAATATCAACTGGCTCCAGAAAGTTAAACAGATTTGTAAATTACTTGTATTAAAAAAAAATCTTAATCCTTCCAATAATTATCAGCTGCTGAAGTTGAGTTGTTCTTTTCTGTCTGGTAACAGTGCTCTCTGCCGACATCGTTGCTTGTCTCGGGAACCGCACAGAGTAGAAAGAGGTTTGCTATGGGGATTTGCTTCTACTCTGGACAGTTCCCCAGACAGGTGTCATCAGAGAGCACTGAGACAGAAAAGAACAACTCCACTTCAGCAGCTCATAAGTACTGGAAGGATTAATATTTTTTTTTAAATAGAAGTAATTTACCAATCTGTTTAACTTTCTGGCACCAGTTGATTTAAAGAAAAAAAAAAAGCTTTCCACCGGAGTACCCCTTTAAAGGTGGTTATCCAGGATTATGAAATCAGAGCTTATCGCTTTCAAAAAAATTCCATATGTATATTATGTATAGCAAAAATCTTCAAAGAGTTAAAACTTATGTAAATGAAGACCCACCTTGGACGGACGCTCACTATATCTTGGCTTCTGTATAAGAATGTGGATTCTTAGCAGCATGAAAAACTCCTGCACTGTAATGGTGCCATCTTGAAATTTCTATTAAAAATAAATAAATATTTTAATGTAACAAGGAAATTAGGATTCATTTTTTATTAATTTTACACAAAGTTGTGCAGCTCTATTTCACTCAAGCATAGTCATTATCAGTATTAGAACAGAATGCCCTTAATGTATGTCCTGGTGCATTAAAAGGGGTACTCCGGTGGAATCAACAGGTGCCAGAAAGTTAAAACAGATTTGTAAATGACTTCTATTAAAAAAATCTTTACCCTTTCAGTACTTTTTAGCAGCTGTATGCTACCGAGGAAATTCTTTTTCTTTTTGAATTTCTTTTTTTGTCTTGTCCACAATACTCTCTGCTGACACCTCTGTCCGTATCAGGAACTGTCCAGCGCAGCATAGGTTTGCTATGGGGGACTTTCTCCTGCTCTGGACAGTTCCTGAGACGGGCATCAGGTGTCAGCACAGAGCACTGTGGACAAGACAAAAAAGAAATTCAAAAAGAAAAGAATTTCCTTGGTAGCATACAGCTGCTAAAAGGTACTGGAAGGATAAAGATTTTTTTTAATAGAAGTAATTTACAAATCTTGTTTAGCTTTCTGGCACCAGTTAAAAAAAATAAAAAATATTAAAAATAAAAAAAAGTTGCCCAACGGAGTACCCCTTTAATTAAGTGCGTGCAGTCTGCAGTGAACGCTGCTCTCTGAGAGACTGGTTCCCGTCCAGGAGATCTCGCGGGATCCCAGCAGTCCAACCATCCACGATCAGACACTTATCCCTTTACCCTGTGGCGATAAGTTGTTTTTAAATGGGTGGTCTGATGAAAAAGTACAGTAGTATTGGTCTAGGGGCTTAAAAATCTGTGACAGTGCCGCTTTAAGGCCCATAATCCCATTACATTAGAGATGTACCTAGTGTTGGGCGCTATATCGGTTCATACCGAAGGACTGTGTTTTTTCTGTACGATATGAATTTTTCCTATACTGCAATAACTGAATTATCAGCCACAGCGCTGTTCCTTCTGTCCTCCTGTGAGCCGCCGGCGCTTTAAATGAATGAGTTGCGTGGGGGTGGGCGGGGGGAGACCGTTAAATACCGTGGAACCGCCTACAAAAATACAGTGATATACTTTTTTGGTCATACTGCCCAGCACTAGATGTACCCTTATGGGATGTTCACGTCTACTATATATGCTGCAAGTTTTCTGCTGGTAAGCCAATAATGAAGAAAATCTTCAGCATATATTGTACACCAGCTAGGTATATCTTTTCAATGCCATACAGAATAGTGTACTAGTGGTATACAGTAAGACAATCATACCATGTAATATAGTTTATTTTTATTGTATTTTGTTTTATTTTTAACAACAAACAAACACTCATATTATTTACGTCTGGCTTAGCGAAGACATAATTTGCAATGAGTAGAAATATGGACGGCACTCACCGGGATAGTTGCTTCAATATTCCTTTATTGTACAAACAGGATAGCGGTGTCCAGCAGGTATTGTGGCAGGACCACCGAAGATCTCACGCTACCTGTACACTGAGATCCTCAGCATTCCTGCCACGATACCTGCTGGACACCGCTATCCTGTTTGTACAATAAAGGAAGATTGAAGCAACTATCCTGGTGAGTGCCGTCCATATTTCTACACATTGCAATTTGGGTTTCTCTCTACTGTTCTGGGACTGAGCCCTTTATGGCTAGTTGGCTGTCTTGACACACACCTGTGTTTTTGTATGTGCCATAATGACAGCGGTGCCGGACCCTCGGCCTTGTCTCCTAAGAAATATAAATAGTGAACACAACAACATAAAGCCAATACCGTGGCTGAACGATCGGGGATAGTCCTACCTGCCACAGGGTGTTCTCACATCCATTGTCCCACGGTAACTGAGAATCCATCTGACTGGACTGCTGACCTACAATGCAGGGAAACCATAAAATATCTACTTTTGCAATGACATTTTATAGGTAAAATGACTGATAATGTAGACAAAGGTCCAAGTCCAGCCTATAACCCTTTGGGCTTCAGAATGCCTAAACGACTATACTGTCATATAGGTTGGAAAAAAAGGCACAGCGATGCATATTGGCCCACTTTTCTGGCATACACTAGGTATGAAAATCCCATACTTGAAGTGCATAAGATATAAGATTTATAGATTACTCATGGTCTTCTGTTCCCCTGATGACGTTGCACTTGTCAAGTTTCAACAAAACACGTTGGCAGGGTTTGTTGCGATTGTATATAAGTTTGTTGTATTCAAGCAATTGTAGTAGGCCCTATGTATGGTAACAGGATATCTCGTTCTATAAGACTATATTCACACCTCGTTTTCAACCTACGGTTGCCGGATCCGGCTGGAGAGGGGAAAACCAGGCACTCCTGTACCCTAGCTGAAATTCATTTACTTTAATGAGCCGACCAGAATCAAACGGTGACTCCGGTCAGCTCATTTTTGACCCGTATCTGGTTTTGTGACCGTAGTATACTATGGTTTTAGGTCCAGTCACAAAACCAGATAAGGGTCAAAATGAGCCGACCGGAGTCACCGTTTGACTCTAGTCGGATCATTAAAGTAAATAGATTTCAGTGCCGGTCCGGCTAGGAGCGCCCGGTTTTCCCCTCCCCCAGCCGCATCCGGCAACCGTAGGCTGAAAACGAGGTGTGAATGTAGCCTTACCCTATAAAACATCTGCCTTGGTAGCAACAGGCCCAGAATATATGGACACAATACCCTACTAAGATATTTACCATTTCACAATTTGGTATATTCACCATCATATACTTACCTGTTTCGCTGTCCTTTTTCTACCTGGAATACGCCGCCATTAGGCTTTTAGCAATTTGGGTTTTCACTGTATGGTTCTTTAGAAAAGTATAAATAAGTTATAAATGTATGCACTTGAAGTATGGGATTTTTATACAGATGCCTTTCTTATCCGAGTTGTGGGATCCTCTACAAACATCTCTATGATTTTTCTATATGAGGCCCATGGACAAGTTGGAGATGAATGCTAAAGAATACACCTATCGGTGTGGACAGAGCCCCTGCATGTGCACTTCTAGGCTTTTTTTTTTAGAAAATGGGTATTAAAGGGGTACTCCGGCCCCAAGACATCTTATCCCCTATCCAAAGGATAGGGGATAAGATGTCTGATCGTGGGGGTCCCGCCGCTGGGGATCCCTGCAATCTAGCATGCAGTACCCACCTGTAAGTACTGCTGGAAGTACAGGAGGCTCTCAGTCTTATGCCTCCCGACCACGGGGATGGAGTATCGTGATGTCACAACTCCGCCCCTGTGACATCACGACCCGCCCCCTCAATGCAAGTCTATGGGAGGGGGCGTGACAGCCGTCACGCCACCCTCCCATAGACTTGCATTGAGGGGGCGGGGTGTGACGTCACACAGGGCCGAGACGTGACGCCCCCTCAATGCAAGTCTATGGAAGGGGGGAGTGACAGCCGTCACGCCCCCTCCCATAAATTTGCATTGCGGGGGCGGGGCGGCACACGGGGGCGGAGTCAGACATCACAATACTCCGTCCCCGTGGTCGGGAGGCATAAGACTGAAAGCCTCCAGCGCTCCCGGCAGTACTTACAGGTGGGTGCTGCATGCTAGATTGTGGGGGTCCCCAGCGGTGGAACCCCCACGATCAGACATCTTATCCCTTATCCTTTGGATAGGGGATAAGATGTCTTGGGGCCGGAGTACCCCTTTAAATAAAAATAAGTAATAACCAAAAGCTTACTACAGCCAAACGATAGAGACATCCCACCGGCCCTGGAATCTTGAGAGCTGCTGCTGCTGTAACCCGTCTGCTCCATGGTTTTACTTGCGTGAGGATCATCACTCCTGTAGGACTTGTCAGAACTTCTAAAAGCCGTTGTGGTCTAAAACACACAGGAACATATACATCCCTTTTATTAGACACCGATGACAGGTTTTAAAATCTGTAGTATCCAAAGAGGATGATGAAACCCTCCGAAAACCAAGACATCTGACTCCCAAGTGGATTCTTCAAGGAGGTTTGCACCAGTTTTCCAGGGTTTCTTCATCCTCTTTGCATACTGTGTAGATCAGCTGTGAGGGCGAAGCATCCTCTGCTATGGAGACACCCATTTTGGTCTGATTATGCTTTTGTACGCAACAGAACAAGACGAGCGGCACTCCTATACTGGCTGGACCCACAGGCTTCCCTTTGTAGAAACATAAGAATTGGACTTACTTGTGCGTCATCTTTTTCCAATATATCCTCATTCCGCCTGGCTCTCTTTTCCTGTTGACTCTCATCATCATCCTCTGAATATCTGACTCTTTTCTGAGCATTGGTGGAATCTCTTGGTTGCTCAGTAGATACGGTCAGGTTATGCTGCAGAGCTTCTTTTTCACACAACTCCTCCCAAGCTCCTTCAGGCACCTCGTATTGGAGAATACTAGGGATATCTTGATCATCAGGACAAGCAGGAAGCATCTCTTCATCTATACATGGCCTATCGTCCGTAACACTTAAAGTCTTGAGGAACGCAGTAGAACATTGGTTGTTTTGGGGTGGAGCCCCAGAACCTGAAGACAAAGCCGGTTCGAGAACGTTACTTGTGCTTGATGCCCTTTTGTTGGGCAACTTGGGATGAAACACTTTAAGAGATAACCTTTTTGGTAAGAGATTTTCCCTCGCTGTTGCTTTGTTTTGTTCATCTTCGGGTTCCTTTTCTTGAATGCCTTCTGTTTTGGACAGCTCTGCATTTAATCCTTGTACAGAACCTGAAGGGTCCACAGTCTGGGAAGCTGCTGGGAGCTGATCAATAAGGCTGGAGACCGGTGCCGTGTGATGGGGAGAAACTTTCCATTTCTTGGTCAAACTCTTTATCTTTAACCGAATATCAGCAACACTTCTACGATGACTTTTGACTTCTTGTGAAGTCCCAAAAGCTTTAAAATTAGAGGAGATGTCTTCAGGAAAACTAACATTCATCTCTGATATTTGGGGGTCTTTGTGAAGGGATTTATCTTCCACGTTTTCAGTAGCCTGGATTGTACCTGTAACTTGATCAATCAAATCAGACGTTTGCTCTATCTTTTGGACAGTTTTGTTGTGATATTCTACTAGATCAGGTTTTAGTCGTTGTGACCCAAACGTTTCAGTGACTTGGTCAGACATTACATCCTTGGCCACGATCTCTTTTTCCAGTATTTGAAAAGAAACCCTCTTTCCCTTCTCTTTTTTCAACTTCTTTTCCGGTGACATTTCTGGGTCTTTTTGAGGATCAAAAGTTAACGTTTCTACAGGAGGGGCATACGTTTTCGGTCCTTCAGGTCCGACATAGTCCCTAGAATCAGAAGCAAGAACCGAGGGATCACAACTCAATAAGTCAACCTCCTTAACAGATCTAAGCTCGCTGGTCATTTCCAGACTCACACTTTTTGATTCTAACAATTGATCTTGGAATCCATTTTCAGATCCTAGTTTATTGTCGGAAACACCATGTTTAGAGACTAGGGGTCCACTTTCAGCACGTGCACCATCGACGGATGCCGCTTGGGCTTTGGTTTGTTCTATGTCGCATGAAGTCATGCTACTAGAAACTGGAGAACAAACTCTTACAGGAGTAGTAACAGGAGCGGCATCCAAGGCTTTGTTCTCAATGGCAACTGTATGAGATTTGGTCATTTCCATCTCACCCTGATGACACACAGTTTTATCAAAGGAAGACTTATTCATTAAACCTTCTGTAGGAGGAACATTCAGATCAGTCTCTTCCATATTGCAAACAAGACGTACAGTTTCGTCACTGAAAGCTAAAGACTTCTGGCGGTAAGAAACACTCTTCCTCTTAGGGAGGATGTCCGAAAACTGAAGGCTTCTATCACGTAGTTGGTCTATAAAGACTGTATTTGACTTTGTGAAGTCCATGTCTTCTTCCTTGGAGTGCATCATGTTCGCAGATGTAACAGAGGCATTTGTTGGAGCAGGAATAATATTTTTAGCCTTTGTGCTTTCAAGCATTCTGCTTTCGATGGACGTAGTATGGGACCTGGTAACGTCCATATCATTGTGTTCATATAAATATATAGTCTTATCTTGTGATTCAATAGACACAGGAGCTTGTGTCTCCAAGTGGTTTCCTTTATCCTTTTCAAATGCCCAGTCTTTAGCCCTTTTCATGTCTAAAGCTAAAGTTCTCTCTTCCACAAGGGACCGTCTGGACAATACGGAAACTTGTGGATTGTTCGTTACAAATTGAGCTCTTGGCGCAGTCTTCACGTCTTCCAGTATTTTGCTTTCGATGGCTGTAGTATGAGATTTGGTAACATCCATATCAGTCTGTTCATATGAAAATAGACTGTTATCCTGTAATGCAGTAGACACAGGAATATTTTTTTCCAAATAGTTTCCAGAATCAATATTGGTATTCCTTCCCATTTCTAAATCTGAAGTCCTCCCTTCCACCAGGGATCGTCTCGACAATAAGGGACGTTGCAAATTATTATTTGTTTGCTCAAGAACAGCATTTCTATTGGTTTGCTGATCAGTATTAACATTTTGATTCTTTGCACTTTCCAATGTTTTGCTTTCGATGGCTGTAGTATGGGACCTGGTAATGTCCATATCATTATGTTCATATAAAAATATAGTCTTCTCCAAAAGATTCCCTTTATCCTTGTCAGATGCTAGGTCGACTCCTTTATCCTTTCTCATTTCTAAATCTAAGGCCCTCCCTTCCGCAAGCGACCGTCTCGACAATATGGGAAGTTGCAGATTATTATTAGTCAGTAATGCAGTTCTTGATCTATCGGTTGGCTTTTTAGTATTAACGTTTATAACCTCCGCCCCTTCTAATGCTTTGCTTTCGATGGCTGTAGTATGGGACCTAGTAATGTCCATATCATTCTGTTCATATAAAAATATAGTCTTATCTGGTGATTCCATAGACACACGGGTATGTTTCTCCAAATGGTTTCCATTATCCAGGTCCACTGCCCAGTCAATACCTTTTCCCATTTCTAAATGTAAAGTTTTCCCCTCCACAAGAGACGGTCTGGCAGACATGGGAAGTTGCAGATCATTTCCAGGCTTATTACGGTCAATAAAAACTGTATTGGATTGTGTAATATACATATCTTGATCTAACTCTGTATAGTTTCTCCTACTAAAGTCATGCACCGAACGAGGCCTGGAAATGTTTTTACCGAGATGACTCTTTACTGATGCCGAACAGACGTCATTTTGGGACACACTTTTTATACAATCATTACCCATCTCTACAATCAGCTTGTTCTCAATGGCTACTGTATGAGCTCTGGTCATATCCATATCTTGGTCCCCTAGATACAATGTTTTATCCTTGATGGATTCAAACGATGGATTTACTTTGTTCCAAGACTGCGATTGTCTTTGTTCCAAGACTGCAGTAGCAAGTAGACCGGCATTGACTGTCGTCATCTCCATGTCACCTTCCTGATGGACAGTTATGTCATAAGGATGCTGCTTCAACTCCTTATGTGCAGGGTCATTCTCCCAAGAAATTGTGTTTCTTTTAGCAGAATTAGGAAGAGTGATGTCCTTTACTGAAGTGGATGGATCATGTGAACTTATTGGATTTCTCTCAATGACCATTGTATGGCTTCTCGTAATATCCATGTCCTCTCCCTGAGGAAGCAGAGTTGTAGGCTCCGAGCAAGAGACACTTTCCTTTTTTGTCAGTGCAGAACTAACATTATGCGACGTGCTTTTTACACGATCTTTACCCATCTCTGCTATCATCTTGTTCTCGATGGCTACTGTATGTGTTCTGGTCATATCCATATCATCCTGGTCGCCTAGATACAATGTTTTATCCTTGAAGGATTCAAACGGTAGATTCACTTTGTTCCAAGTCTGCGATTTTCTAGTAGTAAGTAGACCATCATTGACTGTTTTCATCTCCATATCGTTTACCTGATGGATAGTCACATCTTTTACTGAGGTGGATTGATCTTTTGAGCCTACTGGATTTCTCTCAATGACCATTGTATGGCTTCTTGTAATATCCATGTCCTCTCCCTGAGGAAGCAGAGTTGTATGCTCCAAGCTAAACACGCTTTCCTTTTTTGTCAGTGCAGAAGTAACATTTTGCGACGTGCTTTTTACATGATCTTCACCCATCTCCGCTATCAGCTTGTTCTCAATGGCTACTGTATGTGCTCTGGTCATATCCATATCATCTTGGTCTCCGAGATACAATGTTTTATTTTTAAAGGATTCAAAAGGTAGATTTAGTTTATTCCAAGACTGCGATTTTCTAGCAGTAGTAGGAAGACCGGCATAGACTGTTGTCATCTCCATATCACCTCCCTGATAGACTGTTACATCCTTTACGGATTGTTCATGGGACCCTACTGGATTTCTCTCAATAACCATTGTATGGCTTCGTGTAATATCCATGTCCTCTCCCTGAGGAAGTAGAGTAGTATGATCTGAGCAAAAGATGCTTTCTTTATTTATTAATACAGAACTAACATTCTGTGACATACTTTTCACTGAATTATTACCAATCTCAGCTATTAACTTGTTCTCAATAGCTACTGTATGTGCTCTGGTCATATCCATATCATCGTGGTCTCCTAGATACAATGTTTTATCCTTGAAGGATTCAAATGTTGGATTTCCTTTGTTCCAAGACTGTGACTTTCTAGCAGCAGTAAGTAGACCGGTATGGACTTTCGTCATCTCCATCTCACCTTCCTGATGAATGGTAACATCCTTTACCGACTGATTATGTGACCTACCTGGAATGCTCTCAATGACCATTGTATGACTTCTCGTCATATCCATGTCCTCTCCCTGTGAAAGAAGAGTAGTGAGCTCCAGACCAAAGACTCTTTCCTTCCTTTGAATAGTTGATACATTTGGATTGTTTCTGGTAAGTTCCATTTCATTTTCTTTATCAAAGTGAATAGTTCTATCAGCCTTCTTTTGGCAAGTATGCAACAGTTCTTCCTGAGCCAGGCAGCCCTGCCTTATGTGAGTGGTATGACTTCTGGTCATATCCATGTCCTCTCCTTGAGGAAGAAGAGTGGTGAGCTCCAGGCCGAAGACTCTTTCTTTCCTTTGAACAGTTGTTACATTTGGATTCCGGTTTGTTAAAACTGAATTGTTTCTAGTAAGTACCATTTCCTTTTCTTTATCAAAATGAATAGTTTTATCGGAGGTCGAAGCCATCTCAGTTGGGTATGTAGACATCTGGGCGACGGTGTCCCGATGAGGGCTGCTTTGCCTTATGCGAGTAGTATGACTACAGGTTAAATCCATGTCCTCTCCCACAGGAAGAAGAGTTGTATTGTCCATGCAGAAGACTTTCTGTTGAACAGATGAAACTCTTCGATCCTCGTTCAAGAAAACAGAATTATTTCTGGTAAGTTCCATTTCATTTTCCTTATCAAAACGAATAGTTTTATCGGAAGATAAAAGAGTCTCATTTCGGGATGTATGTGATTGGACTTCTTGAGGAAGGCAGCTTTGCCTTATGTGAGTCGTATGACTTCTCGTAATGTCCATGTCCTCTCCTTGAGGAAGAAGAGTGGTGAGCTCCAGGCCAAAGAACCTTTCCTTCCCCTGAACAGATGTTACATTTCGCTTGTCATTGACGAAAACTGAACTGTTTCTGGTAAGTTCCATCTCATTTTCCTTATTGAAATGGACGGTTTTATCCATCTCCCCTTGGGATGTGTGTGGCTGGACTCCTTGAGTAGGAACCATTTGCCCTATGCGAGTGGTATGACTACAGGTTATATCCATGTCATCTTCTATGAACACAGTTTGGTCATTAGAAGTTAATCTGTGTATATTGTTGCCTTTGACATGACTGAGCTCGAATATAGAGAGCGACTTAGGTTGACTGGGGGCGTTATTGGTGGAAGTTAAATTGCCTGGGAAAAAAGAATCGATGTTGGTTGTGTGGCATCTTGTCAGGTCCAGTCCATCGTCTTGCTCTCTGAACATCTGGGTCACGTTTCCTGTATTGTCCTGGGTGGGAGCAAATAGAAAAATGTTCTCCTTTTCATCATCCGCTGCTTTAGATTTATCGCCTGCAAGACTTGCCAAGAAGTCACTAAACTTTATTTTCTTCTCCACGGCAGATTGTCTCTCGATCGCAGGTTTGTCACAACTGGTTGACAATTGTAAATCCTTGTTTTTGACCACTTCCTCACTGGTTTGAGGTTTTAGGCTGGCCAAGAACTGGCTGGTGTCTATCTTCTTCGCTTTCTCTTCGATCAGTCCATGAATGGCTATTGTGTTGCTTGAGGTCATGTCCATATCATTGTCCGAAGAGAAGAAAATTGTTCTGTCTTTAGTGCCATCAGAATAATTCCACTGTGAAGTGATAAAAAGGATAGGTTAGAGTAAAAATATACTGTAAAAACTTAACACAGATGATTGGGAAAAAACTAAAGCCAAAGCATTCAACTCTATTTTTAGCTTTTATATCCCGTAAAAAATAAATAAATACAAAAGGGGTATTCCAAGATTTTTTTTCTTTTATCTCATGATGCCACATTATAATACAGTGTAATACGCTTCTATTATGCTTTGTCCAAGTCTTTATTTTACTGTGGTCTCTGCAGTGGGTGGGCGTATAGTAGGACAGAAGAGAATTACTGAAGTACCGTAAATACTCGAGTATAAGCCGAGTTTTTCAGCACGATTTTTCGTGTTGAAAACGCCCCCCCTCAGCTTATACTCGAGTGAACTCTCCACCTGTCAATCCCTTCAGAAGGGATTGACAGGCGGAGAGTTCACTCAAATATAAGCCGAAGAGGGCGTTTTCAGCACGAAAAATTGCAAAACTACAATTCCCAGCATGCCCAGACCCCCTTTAGTTTTCTACTCACCTCCTCTCGGTGGGAAGGAAGGGTGAGCTGGTCCGGGCCATCTATGCTGCAGGGACCGTCCGGTGGGGAGGGTTAGTCGCTCCGGGCTGTCCATTTTCACCGGGGGGGGGCCTCTTCTCCGCGACTGCCCCGGACTAGTGACGTTGCCTTGACGACGATGCACAGGGACGCGCATGAACGTCCCTGTGCGTCGTCGTCAAGGCAATGTCACTAGTCCGGGGCAGGCCTGGAGCGCGGAGAAGAGGCCCCCCCCCCCCCGGTGAAAATAGACAGCCCGGAACGACTAATCCTCCCCACCGGACACTCTTTAACCTGCGGACCTCCAGAGGTTTCAAAACTACAACTCCCAGCATGCCCGGACAGCCGATGGCTGAAGGGATTGACAGGCGGTGATGATGAAGGGGGGGGGGGGGGGTCTGGATGATGACATGGGGGGGGGGGGGATGATGTATTTCCCGCCCTAGGCTTCTAGTCGACTCAATTTCACCCCAAAAACCGAGAAAAAAGTTAAGGGCCTCGGCTTATATTCGGGTCAGCTTATACTCGAGTATATACGGTAATGCTTCCACCCATCCATTGCAGCATAGCCATGTCCCTTGGAGATCATGTGACTTATGACATTGTCTCTGGCTGCATGGAATGCTGGAAAAGGTCAGAGACAATAGAAGGAAAAAAGTAAAATAAAAACACACTTCTAGGTGTGGGTCCCATACATGAAAACAGGAGGTAATAGACCCATATAACAGTATTATAAATTGGCCTCATGGGCTATAAAGCTGAAGGAAAAATCCTGGAATACCCGCAGCCTTTTTATATCCTCACTTTCTAAGGCGTCGTCTACTACTTTATTATTCTAATAACAGAGCCATATCAATGGTTTATTTCTTAACAAACAAGTTCTGTAGCCCCCCCCCCTCCCCCCCAATCTCAGAAGTGGTGTAAGGGATCGTTATACCAGGGAGAGTTGCAGATTCTATTGGTACCATTTTAGGGCGAGGGACATTTTCTAATTCTGGCATTGGGTATATTTTTAATTAGACTAGGTTTACTGTATGGAACGAATACCATTCTATTCAGAGGTAGTTCTGGACATTTGTAAACGCAGTAATACCAGTAAGTTTTTTCCCTTATATGATAAATGGTGGGAAAAAAAAAAAAAAAATGGGGAATGATATTTTATTGCATTTATTAAGTTTCTAAAAACATGTATAATACAGGCCCTGGGGTCCTTCACCCGGCAATCACGATGGAGGAAGAGGGGGGGGGGCAACAGTACTAAAGAGGATTCCCAGTTAAGATGGTAATTCATCTAATGGTGGATGTTAGCTGCAGTTAGCAGCCTATACCCACCAGTTATGACGTGGGCCCCTTAGCCCACTCAATACACCCTGATGTGACATACAAATGTCGGGAAGAGGTTGACATTCACACGGCTGGTCAATTTCTGCCTGGATATTCTGCAGCATGTGGACGGGACTTCAACGGATCTCATCCACTTTTTTGCTACCGTACCAGACATCTGGTTAGATGCGATTACACAAAACTGCTACATCGTTAAGAAGAGAAAATGGTTCTTACATCTGCACTGTGACCTGGGGCCTGAATAGGTCCATGAAGCAGCGTGTCCATTCCTAAAGTTAAATAGACAGAATTAGTAAACTAATATTTAAAACTTGGTTCACACAGTGTAAATCCTCCTCCCCCCACCCCCTGCTTTTCCATAGGCCAGTGTTTCCCAACCAGGGTGCCTCCAGGTGTTGCAAAACTACAACTCCCAGCATGCCTGGACAGCCTTTGGCTGTCCAGGCATGCTGGGAGTTGTAGTTTTGCAACACCTGGAGTCACCTTGATTGGGAAACACTGCCATATGGACTTTAATACATGCTATTATGCTAAATAGTGCAGTTTTTTTATTCAATTTTAAAAGGGGTTAACCAGGAAAAAAAAAATATATTTAATATATCAACTGGCTCCAGAAAGTTAAAACAGATTTGTAAATTACTTCTATTAAAAAAAAAAAAAAAAAAAATCTTAATCCTTTCAGTACTTATGAGCTTCTAAAGTTAAGGTTGTTCTTTTCTGTCTAAGTGCTCTCTGATGACACCTGTCTCGGGAACCGCCCAAATCCCCATAGCAAACCTCTTGACACGTGTGATCAGAGAGCACTTAGACAGAAATGAACAACCTTAACTTCAGAAGCTCATAAGTACTGAAAGGATTAAGATTTTTTTAATAGAAGTAATTTACAAATCTGTTTAACTTTCTGGAGCCAACTGATCCAGGAAATTTTTTTTTTTTTTTTATAGAATACCCCTTTAAAGCCGCATTTTTTGAAAAATGTAAATAAATAGATAAGAGACTTGTACTTGTGTACCTGCAATCTCACATGTACTGGCTGGTCCTTTGTTCCTGTTAAAGAAATTAGAAAACAGTAAAAAAAATAAATAAATAAATAAATAAAGTTACATAATGTATTTATAGGATAATAAAGAGAAAAAAAAAACAAAAAACAAAAATAAATAAAATTGTTGAACAATTACTAATAGAAGCAAAATATAACTGGATCACACAATTTAGGCCCCTTTCACACTACCGTTATGACACAATAGAGTGACGGCCGCCAGGGAGTATAGCGGGAGGAGAAAAAATAAAATAAAATACTGCTTGCGCAGTCTTTTTCTCCCGCTACTAAACAATGGCGCCTCACGGATCCCATTGACTATAATGGGGTCCATCGGGACCCGTTGGTTGCCCATTGTACCCCGTCAAAATAACGGCTGTTAAAGTTGTTTTTTTTTCCCTGACTTTAACAGCCGTTCTCGACAGGGCACAATGGTGGTGTGAATGTAGCCTTAGGATACGTTCACTCATACAGGATCCTGCGCAGGAATTGTAACTGCCGATTAGAAGCTGCGCTCGGTTATTTCGTTTACAATGAAATCTGCAGCAGAAAATCCTGCGCACATGTGAACGTAGTCTTACACAAGAATTTCCCTCCGCTGTTTAGGCCGCCGGCGTTATTGCACAGTTTTGTGGTAATGAGACCTGCGCTGTCCTTCCTGCACGTACAGATGTGGGGGCGAAAACTTCAGGGGTGCAGGAATACAGGCGCTGACCAAGAAGACAGACAAGTGAAGCCAGGTAGGTAACAAACAGCTTTAATCCAATGCGACGCGTTTCACCGCGCTTGCGCGGTGAAACGCGTCGCATTGGATTAAAGCTGGTGAAACGCGTCACATTGGATTAAATCTGTTTGTTACCTACCTGGCTTCACTGGTCCCCTTCTTGGTCAGCGCCTGTATTCCTGCACCCCTGAAGTTTTCGCCCTCACATCTCTATCGTTTCCAGGAAGGCTGCAGACCTAGTTCACTACAGCAAAAACGTATATCCTTGTTGTGTGGGAATTTGCACAACTTGGCAGGGTGAGCCTTCATTTTTACCCTCCCTCCTCAAACACCTGTGATCCCGTTGATTCTCCACAAGGGAGCGCCTGTTCTTCGTTTGTTTTACTGCACATACAGGAACAGACCAGTGGTAATAGAAAGAAAAAGAAACAGACCGCAAACGGCGCCTCGTGTATTACCCTTAAGAGTAGGTATGGGGAAGTGAAGCCCCTTAATAGTGGCTGCTCACCTTGGAGAAGAAGAAATGGTGCCTATCACCTCAAACAGAGGTCTAAAGGTGGGGCAGGCTGCTCAGCCGGAGGGTCCGCAGGAGGCAGGTAAACCTGTCCTGTTCAAGTATGTGAGGAGGTAGAGGAAGAAGGACCAACGAAATTCCTGGCGCTGCTAGCTCAAAAACACTGGAGGCAATGGGTTATAGATGAAAGATCCTGGCAGGGATCATATTTATTAAAACAACAAAAGTACAGATGACGCGTTTCGAGGGTAAACCCCTCTTCATCAGATCAGCATAACATACATAGGACACATGGCAAGTTTAAATACAGTGTGAACAGGCGCCAAAACCGCAAAATGGGCGTGGCTAGAATGGTCATTACAGGTGTTGCCCTTACACACCTAGCATAGAATCAACCAACATAAAAGCAATTGTGCATCCTTTCCTTACTATATTTTTATGTTGGTTGATTCTATGGTAGGTGTGTAAGGGCAACACCTGTAATGACCTTTGACCATTCTAGCCACGCCCATTTTGCGGTTTTGGCGCCTGTTCACACTGTATTTAACCTTGCCATGTGTCCTATGTATGTTATGCTGATCTGATGAAGAGGGGTTTACCCTCGAAACGCGTCATCTGTACTTTTGTTGTTTTAATAAATATGATCCCTGCCAGGATCTTTCATCTATAACCCATTGCCTCCAGTGTTTTTGAGCTAGCAGCGCCTGGAATTTCATTGGTCCTTCTTCCTCTACCTCCTCGCATTCAGGAACAGACCAGAGACATTACAGAGCAACATCCCACAGTGTAAGCAGAAGAGGTGGTCTATTGGTTAGTTCTATAACACCAAATGTGTTCAGTCTGTACCATGCACTGCCTTCCTTGGAATAATATTCATATATTGTAGAACGTAATGAGTGTTCTCCGAAGAACCTTGAGAACACGGTGATATTTATGTAACGTACTTACATATTACTACACGAAGTGCTGGTCCCAAAACCTGTAATAGAAGTACAAGGAGTATGAAACAACCGAAAGGATAACATGTATAACTTCCTTTAACCCCTTCCCACTATAGCAGGTCCCTTCTAAGATTTACTTCTTTTCTCATTTAAAGAACCTGTGTGAATATGTGGGTGTTACCTTTACTCTGCAGGTCAGTACTATTAGGCTATGTTCACACTACATAACATATTCATGGAAGATCAGAATATTCCAGCTATGCATTCCGTGTGGTGTCCACAGAAAGAATGAACAGGTTAATTTTTTCAGGGAACAGGAAAAACTAAATTTCCATGTCGGGCACAGAAATTCCACCGTGTGTACAGCGCAGCAGAATCCTGTTTAATCCAAGAGGAAATCCGCACAGAAATGACAACATGTGACCATATGGCCTCACAGTGTTACCTGGTATAGAATTTGTGTTCTGTAATACAAGTATATATATTTTTCGGGCAGTGTTTCCCAATCAGGGTGCCTTCAGCTGTTAATAAACTAAAACTCCCAGCATGTCAGGATCAGGAGCTGACAGTATTATCCTGATCCCAGCTCTTTAACCCCATAGAAGCCACTGTCAATAGATAAGGCTGGTGTTTTGCAACCAGTGTGCCTACAGCTGTTGCAAAACTACAACTCCCAGCATTGGGAGTTGTAGTTTTGCAACAACAGGAGGAACCCTGGTTGGAAAACACTGACATATTTTTTGACAAGTGTGTAACAATTTTAAAGTGTACCTGTCATCAACAAAAACTTTATATAATGTAGATAATACTATTATAGCGGGGCCCTGTACACCCGAGGACAAGCGGGGCCCTGTACACCCGAGGACAAGCGGGGCCCTGTACACCCGAGGACAAGCGGGGCCCTGTACACCCGAGGACAAGCGGGGCCCTGTACACCCGAGGACAAGCGGGGCCCTGTACACCCGAGGACAAGCGGGGCCCTGTACACCCGAGGACAAGCGGGGCCCTGTACACCCGAGGACAAGCGGGGCCCTGTACACCCGAGGACAAGCGGGGCCCTGTACACCCGAGGACAAGCGGGGCCCTGTACACCCGAGGACAAGCGGGGCCCTGTACACCCAAGGACAAGCGGGGCCCTGTACACCCAAGGACAAGCGGGGCCCTGTACACCCAAGGACAAGCGGGGCCCTGTACACCCAAGGACAAGCGGGGCCCTGTACACCCAAGGACAAGCGGGGCCCTGTACACCCAAGGACAAGCGGGGCCCTGTACACCCAAGGACAAGCGGGGCCCTGTACACCCAAGGACAAGCGGGGCCCTGTACACCCAAGGACAAGCGGGGCCCTGTACACCCGAGGACAAGCGGGGCCCTGTACACCGAGGACAAGCGGGGCCCTGTACACTAATGCTCTGTGACACACTCCCGACTCACATCAGGACGATTGACAAGCCAGGAGCCTGCACAGATCCCCGCTTGTCCCGCCCTCACTTCCTTTATTTGGACTCATCATAGGAGACACCGGCAATAGCTGCAGGGACAGAATTTTTTTGACCCCAAAATATACACATTTTTAACCAATTTATATTGCAAATATACATATAAATGTTTTTATCTACATTATATAAAAAGTTTTTGTTGACGACAGGTACACTTTAAAGTATAGGAGAATTAAAGGGATTTTCTGGACAAAAAAGGATTGGGGGCATCAATTCCTGATGGGCGGGGTGTCAGCCTCACATTCAGGAGGGCTGCTGCATCTATGTAGTGATTGGGCCAGCAGCACTTTGCTTCAGTTACTGCAGCTCCCATTCACTTCCGGGAGTCAGTCATTTTACGCACAGAAAACCCATTTAAAGGGGTACTCCAGTGAAAACCTTTTTTCTTTTAAATCAACTGGTGGCAGAAAGTTAAACATATTTGTAATTTACTTCTATTAAAAAATCTTAATCCTTCCAGTACTTATTAGCTGCAGGATGCTACAGAGGAAATTCCTTTCTTTTTGGAACACTGATGACATCACGAGCACAGTGCTCTCTGCTGACATCTCTGTCCATTTTAGCAACCGTGCATAGCAGATGTATGCTAAGGGCAGCATGGTGGCTTAGTGGTCAGCACTGCTGCCTTGCAGTGCTGGGGATTTGGGTTCAAATCCCACTAAGGACAACAATAAATAAAGCTTTATTATTATAATAACATCAGCAGAGAGAACTGTGCTCGTGATGTCATCAGAGAGCATTCCAAAAAGAAAAGCATTTCCTCTGTAGTATTCAGCAGCTAATAAGTACAGGAAGGATTAAGATTGTTTAATAAAAGCAATTTACAAATATGTTTAACTTTTTGCCACCAGTTGATTTAAAAGAAAAAAAGGTTTTCACCGGAGTACCCCTTTAAGGCTGTTTTCACACAGTGGAATGTCTGCACAAAATCTGCTGCAGCAGAGTCCCATTGATTTCAATGAGATTCTGCTGTATTGTTCACACGGCAGAATTTCCGCTGCAGATGTTTCTGCTGCGGAAATCCAGATTCCTGTCTATTCTTTTTGCGGAATTTGCCCGGAAATACATTGCCGTCTAAGAGACAGTACATTTCCGAGCAGTCTCAGAGCACGCCGTGTCGTTCAAAAGTGCAGAACGTCCCCCCTTTATTTCCCCTACAGGACGTATGTAGGATGTTACCTTCATTTTCCTGATCAGCTGATCCAGTCGCCTGCAGCTCTGGTGTGAAAACTCTAGAAGATGACAATATAAAGAAATAGATCAGTTTAAATGTAGAAAATTAAACTGTTTAACTCACTAGGAAAGATTTACTAGGAAACCTACTATAAACCCGGCCCGATGACCTGGGGACAGGGTGATGAGTGCCCAAGACTTACTAATGCACATTGGGATAGGGCAGTGCGCCTCCAGCTGTTGCAAAACTACAGCTCCCAGCATGCCCGGACAGCCGTTGGCTGTCCGGGCATGCTGGGAGTTGTAGTTTTGCAACAGTTAGTCTGGGTTCACACCACGTTTTTGCAATACAGTTCCCACATACGTTTTCAATTGGAAACCGTATGCCAAAAGATGCATCAGGTTGTGTCAGTTTTGCATCCTGTACAGTTTTGTCAGTTTTTTTTTTCCCCCGTACCCAAAAACCGTAGCCTACCACGGTTTTTGGTTCGGGTGAAAAACCGTATTGAAACGTATACATTTATTTATTTTTAACATATGGGGGGGGGGGGGGGGGGGGGTCAATGGGAACGGTATGTGCGTACGGTTGCATCCCGTTTTCACCATACAGTTTTTGACTTTGCACAGTTTTTTTTTTTTATTGGAATTTCAGTCAAACAAGTGAAACTTTATTCATAATGGAGTGAAACGTTAAAAACGTATACATATTTTTTCTTAAAAAAACGGATGCAACCAGACATTTTTTCAATCCGTATACAGTTTTCAACCATATTCGGGTTAAAACTTGTACACACGTTTTGGTACAGTTTAGTCCGGTTTTGAGGAATCCGGTTTTATTTATTTTGATATCAAAAACTTGATACGGGAACTGTATTGCAAAAACATGGTGTGAACCCGGCACACTTCATTTCTGTGGGTGCACAGAGACCACGCGGATGCGCAGTCGGCAGTCGCGACGACAGAGCGAGCCCCCTGCTGCGGCTGCCATAGCTCTGCGTTCCTGCGGATTTCATGTTGCCAGTCAAGAGTGGGCACACAGAGCTACAGCAGCAGTAGCCATGGCTCTGTGACTGCAGACAGTGCATCCGCAGCGTCAGATATGTTGCGGATGCGCTCCAGTGTGACCCTACCCTAAAAAGGACTTGGTGCCAGATACCACAGAACACAATGTTTGGAACAAACTGTTCCAAACGCTGGAGCCGACGCGGGGAGCTTGTGACCTGATAGACCCGCCCCCTCATGATGTCACGCCCCACCCCCTCAATGCAAGTCTATGGGAGGGGCGTGACAGCCATCACGCCCCCTCCCATAGACTTGCATTGAGGGAGCGGGGCGTGTCATCATGAGGGGGCGGGTCTATCAGGTCACGAGCTCCCCGCGCCGACTCCAGCGTTCTGAACAGTTTGTTCCAAGCACTGAGCAGCAGAGTGCCCCTTTAAAAAAGGGGACTGTGAGAAATGAAAGAAGTGATCTGATTGGTTGCTTTGGGCAATGGCACTACTCTTTCTTTACACAGGATTTGATCTCCCCTAGAGAATCCCTGGGACGTCAGCAGTTTTTACATTCAGGAACACAGAAGCGTGCAGGGTCCTCATAGGAAGCACAAAACTGATAGGGCTGGTGCCATAAGGATTACGCCAATAACCTGGGGAGAGTGGGGAGGTGTCCAAGGTTCCCAAGTCTATAAGGCATCTCTATATACACATAAGAAGGCAAAGGAAGAAGGGCCTGAATAGACTGTAGGTCGGCCAATGTAAACGACAACCATCAGTCTGAGCCTTACCTACCTTATAGTCTCAGCAAAGCTCACACGGCGAGAGCTTGTCCGGCGCTTTTCAATAGCGGGTTCCTATGAACGAAAACATTGTTCCAATTCATTACAAGATGAAGATCGAGAGTCAAAAATAAATATATACACACATAAATACATATATACATCTGTCCAGAGCAGGAGAGGTTTGCTATGGGGATTTTCTCTTGTTCTGGACAGTTCCTGACATGGACAGAGGTGTCAGCAGAGAGCACTGTGCACACTAGAACAAGTGGACTGCGCGACATCAATCGCTATACAGTGACCCCTCCGACCTACGATGCCCCGACATATGATCATTTCAACATACGATCACTCTCAAAGACCATCACATGTTGAAGGCAGCATCAACATCCGATGCTTTTGGGGCCATCGCATAAATGGCTATCCTGCAGCGCAGACTACTTCAGCTGCCACCGGATAGCCGTTTACGGTGCCCCGTGTGGTCCGCTGACGATCACTTACCTGTCCTCTTCGGGATCCCCTCCATCGTCGTCATCACGTCGCTACGCACGCCGTACCGTCATCCAATAGGAGCGTCGTGCGTAGCGAAGTGATGGCGGCAACGGAGAGCGAGGATGCCGGAGAAGCAGAGGCCTTGCCGGAGCATCGGGGACACCCCAGGGACGCGGCGACAGCCATGGAGGGCGACATCCAGGGCAGCGGTGAAGAGCGGTGACGGTCCGGAGCGGCAGGGACACGTGAGTTTTACCTCCTATACCAGTGGTCTACAACCTGCGAACCTCCAGATGTTGCAAAACTACAACTCCCAGCATGCCCGGACAGCCAACGGCTGTCCGGGCATGCTGGGTGTTGTAGTTTAGCAACATCTGGAGGTCCGCAGGTTGTAGACCACTGTCCTATACTTTACATTGCACGGATCCCTCAACATACGATGGTTTCAACTAGAGATGAGCGAACTTACAGTAAATTCGATTCGTCACAAACTTCTCTGCTTGGCAGTTGATGACTTTTCCTGCATAAATTAGTTCAGCTTTCCGGTGCTCCCGTGGGCTGGAAAAGGTGGATACAGTCCTAGGAGACTCTTTCCTAGGACTGTATCCACCTTTTCCAGCCCACGGGAGCACCGGAAAGCTGAACTAATTTATGCAGGATAAGTCATCAACTGCCGAGCCGAGAAGTTCGTGACAAATCGAATTTACTGTAAGTTCGCTCATCTCTAGTTTCAACAAACGATGGTCCATTTGGAACGGATTAACAATCGTATGTTGAGGGACCACTGTATAATACAAAGGACATCATCCCTGAACAAGTTGCCGACGGGCAACGGAACTTGTGGGGTCTAGGGGGGCACCTGCCTGGAGACTCCTCCATCTGCCGTCCTTATTGTACCTGACTATGCCTGGATGCAGGTTGTATAGTAGCTAGGATATTTATTGTGATTTTATTTACTTATAGTACAGGTTGGTACCGGCATACAATATAGTGTGTTCATCAGGTGCCCTGGGTAGGGTTTCTTTGGGGACCCTCCCTGTGTGTGTAGTGGCCATTTTAATGCTTTTTTCTGCCTTGTAATGTGATTACCTAATAAACTTTGATATATATGTGGAATATTTTTGGGTGTGCGCTGCATTGTGTATCCTCTTTTTCTGTGTGGTGAAGCAGAGAGCACTGTGGTCGTGACAGAAAAGAAATTCAAAAAGAAAAGAATTTCCTCTGTAGTATACAGCCGCTAATAAGTACTGGAAAGATTAAGAATTATTCATTGAAGTAATTTACAAATCTTTTCAACTTCCTCCTGGCATAAATTGATTTAAAGGGGGGAAAAAAAAAAAAAATGTTTATAATAAACTCCCACCGGAGTACCCCTTTAAAGGAGTAGTCCAGTGGTGAACAACTTATCCCCTATCCTAAGGATAGGGGATAAGTTTGAGATTGCGGGGGGTCCGACTGCGATCTCCTGTACGGAACCCCGACAGCCAGCGGGAAGGGGGCGTGTCGACCTCCGCACGAAGCGGCGGCCGACACACCCCCTCAATACATCTCTATGGCAGAGCCGGAGATTGCTGAAGGCAGCGCTTCGGCTCTGCCATAGAGTTGTATTGAGGGGCGTGTCGGCCGCCGCTTCGTGCGGAGGTCGACACGCCCCCTTCCCGCGGGCTGTCGGGGCTCCGTACAGGAGATCGCAGGGGGCCCCAGCGGTCGGACCCCCCGCGATCTCAAACTTATCCCCTATCCTTAGAATAGGGGATACGTTTTTCACCACTGGACTACCCCTTTAAAGGAAAACTGTCACATATTTTCTCCCGCACTATCCACAGGTATTGGTGGATAGTGCAGGAGACGCTGATTAAAACGAGCCCTACCTTGGTCTGATCCGCGCTGCCGTTCGCCGGCAATTGTAGTTTTAATCTCTGTGTATATCCTGCTGTAACTGGCACGGGCGGGGCTTCTGGGGGCTAACTGGCACTGATGTCAGCGCCAGTTAGCCCACAGAAGCCCCGCCCGTGCCAGTTACAGCAGGATATACACAGAGATTAAAACTACAATTGTGGGGCGAACGGCGGCGCGGATCAGACAAAGGTAAGGCTCGTTTTAATCAGCGTCTCCCGCACTATCCCGCCATTAAATCTGGTTGTCACACACTATTGCACATAGTAGAAGTAAAGGTGTACTCTGCCGAAAAACATCTTATCCCCTATCCAAAGAATAGGTGATAAGATGTCTGATCACAGAGGTCCCACCACTGGGGACCCCCGTGATCTCCGGTGCGGAGCCCATCGCTCCGTGCCAGATGACTGGCAACTACAGCCGCCACCCCCCCCCTCCATTCATATCTATGGGAGGAGGCATGATGGCTACAAACTTGCCGTCACACCCCCTCCCATAGACATGATTGGAGGGGGCGTGGTCGCTTGGCTGACTGGTTAAGAAACTAACCTGACAAAGCTCATTTCCACTTCCCAGATATTTCAGGGGGCTACGAGGCGCTTTTAAAATCTGAAATACAAAAATAGATAATAGATCATCCATAATGAACGGTACCGCAATACATATGTGAACAGAGCCTAAAGGTGCGCGACCAACTGGAGGTAAGTGAAAAATAGAAGAAACAGACCGAAGAAAGTCTCCTGCGATGGCTCCGCTCAGTCAGGTCGCTGGAAGATAAAAAGAGAATTACATTATCATGTGAACAGCGACGTATCTTCACAAGGACTGACATAGCTTCTCTGGACTGACATGGCTGGGGACAGGGAGTGAAGAGCGCTACTGTGTGCTTCCCCCCCCCCCCCCCCAATCTCATTCTCCTGTTTGCACTGAGACCCTGACTTTAAGAACGTGTTTCCCAACCAGGGTGCCTTCAGCTGTTGCAAAACTACAACCCCCAGCAGGCCCGGACAGCCGTTGGCTGTCCGGGCATGCTGGGGGTTGTAGTTTTGCAACAGCTGGAGGCACCCTGGTTGGGAAACACTGCTTTAATAGAAGCGTTGGACTATCCCTTCCCACACTAAAGACCGATAAGTCCTACAGATATGGGGGCCGTGCAGACACCAGGCCTTACCTGCTCTGAGAGGTGAAGTTGCCGTCCATATTGTCTTAGTTTCGCCAGTGTCCTGTACAAAGAAAACTCAGGCTCAGGTAAGACATTTCCGGAACATGTGATCTGATCCACAGCGACATTATTTACTCCTGAGTGTTCTCTCCATATACATTAGGCCACAGAGGATTATGGTGTCCTGCGGAGTCTCTGCCTTATTACTATTCTACAGAGAATAGAACAAAATACTGATGAAAGGCACCTAGACAGGGGGCACACTGTACAGGGCAGGGGGGCATGAGAGGGCACAGTACAGGGCAGGGGGGGCATGAGAAGGCACAGTACAGGGCAGGGGGGGCATGAGAAGGCACAGTACAGGGCAGGGGGGGGCGCATGAGAGGGCACAGTACAGGGCAGGGGGGGGCGCATGAGAGGGCACAGTACAGGGCAGGTGGGGGGCATGAGAAGGCACAGTACAGGGCAGGTGGGGCATGAGAAGGCACTGTACAGGGCAGGGGGGGCATGAGAGGGCACAGTACAGGGCAGGGGGGGCATGAGAGGGCACAGTACAGGGCAGGGGGGGCATGAGAGGGCACTGTACAGGGCAGGGGGGCATGAGAGGGCACTGTACAGGGCAGGGGGGCATGAGAGGGCACAGTACAGGGCAGGTGGGGGGCATGAGAAGGCACCGTACAGGGCAGGTGGGGGGCATGAGAAGGCACCGTACAGGGCAGGTGGGGGGCATGAGAAGGCACCGTACAGGGCAGGTGGGGGGCATATGACAGGGAGCACCATACAGGGCAGGGGGGGCATGAGAAGGCACAGTACAGGGCAGGGGGCATATGACAGGGAGCACCGTACAGGGCAGGGGGGGCATGAGAAGGCACAGGGCAGGGGGGGCATGAGAAGGCACAGTACAGGACAGGGGGGGCATGAGAAGGCACAGTACAGGACAGGGGGGGCATACGACAGGGGGCGCCGTACAGGGCAGAGGGGGCATACGACAGGGAGCGCCGTACAGGGCAGGGGAGGCATGAGAAGGCACAGTACAGGGCAGGGGGGCATGAGAAGGCACAGTACAGGGCAGGGGAGGCATGAGAAGGCACAGTACAGGGCAGGGGAGGCATGAGAAGGCACAGTACAGGGCAGGGGAGGCATGAGAAGGCACAGTACAGGGCAGGGGGGCATGAGAAGGCACAGTACAGGGCAGGGGAGGCATGAGAAGGCACAGTACAGTACAGGGCGGGGGCATGAGAGGGCACAGTACAGGGCGGGGGCATGAGAGGGCACAGTACAGGGCGGGGGCATGAGAGGGCACAGTACAGGGCGGGGGCATGAGAGGGCACAGTACAGGGCAGGGGCATGAGAGGGCACAGTACAGGGCAGGGGCATGAGGGCACAGTACAGGGCAGGGGCATGAGAGGGCACAGTACAGGGCAGGGGCATGAGAGGGCACAGTACAGGTCAGGGGCATGAGAGGGCACAGTACAGGTCAGGGGCATGAGAGGGCACAGGGCAGGGCAGGGGCATGAGAGGGCACAGGGCAGGGCAGGGGCATGAGAGGGCACAGGGCAGGGGCATGAGAGGGCACAGGGCAGGGCAGAAGCAAACGACAGGGCGCGCCATACAGGGCGGAGGCATGAAAGGACACACCATACACGTTAAGGGCACACGCCGCACAGAGCAGTAATCTCAAGCTTTGGGAAAACTAGAACTCCCATCATGCCCTGACAGCCAAAGGCAACAATGCCGAGCCTATGTTGTTACGGAGCAATGCACCTCCATAAGAGAAGATGGACATCAGTGTGAAGAGCGATCAGTATGAAATAATCTGCTGTCAGGGGGGAGAAGCCGCTGCCAGACTCCTCTGATGGGCGTTACCATCACTGCTGACAGACAATTTACCTAATAGGCAGTGCACTGTCCGTCCTTGTCCGGTATAATAAAGTTTGTTGACGTGCACATTATATGGGGTCTCTTGTTTACATACAGGCCCTGTGTCTCCTGGGATTGGTTGCAGTTGGCAAAAACACCATTTTCCATTGGCCAGTTTCATAACCTGTACTTGTTGCTCATAGCAACCAATCCTGGCACAGCTTTCATTTCTCAAGAGAAGAAACTGCACTGTGATTGGCTGACGTGAACAATTCAATTTTTTTTAAAAATCAATAAGCTTTATTTATATAACTGTACATATAGCAGAGCATTTAAAGGGTTGCCAGTGATTCCTAACCAGGGTGCCTCCAGCTGTGGCAAAACTACAACTCCCAGCATGCCCGGACAGCCGAAGGCTGTCCGGGCATGCTGGGAGTTGTAGTTTTGCCACAGCTGGAGGCACCCCGGTTAGTAAACACAAAGTTATGTGGTCTCAGCGCTGTGCACACTAGGCCCAGACGGGGACTATATGTCACTGTACACACAGGCTTGTTACCGCTCAGCTTATGTTCCTACCGTTACCACCCGCAGTGAGGCCCGGTCACAGATCAGCCTCAGCCCCCCCTCCGGTACCGGGAGGCGCCGCCCTTCAGTGCCCCGGCTCCTGACGTATAACACGAAGCGGTCACAGCGGAGGCGCAGGCTCCATATTTGAATTTACCCGCCTGTGTCTTTCGAACGTGTACACGCCCACTCACCGTTGATTGGCAGACGTCGACCCCGCCCCCTAAACCTTGCGCATGCTCTGTCCGTTCAGAATAGTTTTTATTATAAGCGGCCTGTGTTACTATTGGGGAATAGAATATGAATTCATAGCGGCGGCGGCGTCTGTGTGAATAACGCGTGTGATCGTGTGCGGTACCGCAGCCTCCTGACAGGTGTGAGCAGTGTGCGGGCGGGCGGGTGTAGTGTGAGGTTATAGAGAGCTGTGCCAGCGTTCCGTTCATATGACGAGGTGGCCGAGTGGTTAAGGCGATGGACTGCTAATCCATTGTGCTCTGCACGCGTGGGTTCGAATCCCATCCTCGTCGTAATATTTTAATTTCTTCTTTTAATGTCGATGTTTAATCAGGTTAAATATTTTTACAAATTAACTATTTATTTTCATTTTTCTAAACTCCTTCCTTATTTTTCCCTCTATTTAATCCTCTAGGTAGGTCAGTGTTCCCCAAGCTGTGTCTCTACAGATGTGGCAAGTCTCCAATTTCCATTAAGCCTGGACAGTCATCGCCTGCTCCCTGACATTGTACACAGTCAGCTCTGCTATACAGCCTCCCCGACCCGTCTACCCCAACTTCTGGACTCACACTGCAACGGTACACAGTCAGCTCTGCTGTACCAGCTCTATATCGTCAGCTACAACACAGTCAGCTCTGCTGTACCCGCTCTATATAGTCAGCTCTGCTGTACCCGCTCTATATAGTCAGCTCTGCTGTACCCTCTCTATATAGTCAGCTCTGCTGTACCCCCTCTATATAGTCAGCTCTGCTGTACCCGCTCTATATAGTCAGCTCTGCTGTACCCGCTCTATATAGTCAGCTCTGCTGTACCCGCTCTATATAGTCAGCTCTGCTGTACCCACTCTATATAGTCAGCTCTGCTGTACCCGCTCTATATAGTCAGCTCTGCTGTACCCACTCTATATAGTCAGCTCTGCTGTACCCGCTCTATATAGTCAGCTCTGCTGTACCCGCTCTATATAGTCAGCTCTGCTGTACCCGCTCTATATAGTCAGCTCTGCTGTACCCGCTCTATATAGTCAGCTCTGCTGTACCCTCTCTATATAGTCAGCTCTGCTGTACCCTCTCTATATAGTCAGCTCTGCTGTACCCGCTCTATATAGTCAGCTCTGCTGTACCCGCTCTATATAGTCAGCTCTGCTGTACCCGCTCTATATAGTCAGCTCTGCTGTACCCGCTCTATATAGTCAGCTCTGCTGTACCCGCTCTATATAGTCAGCTCTGCTGTACCCGCTCTATATAGTCAGCTCTGCTGTACCCGCTCTATATAGTCAGCTCTGCTGTACCCTCTATATAGTCAGCTACAACACAGTCAGCTCTGCTGTACCCGCTCTATATAGTCAGCTCTGCTGTACCCCCTCTATATAGTCAGCTCTGCTGTACCCCCTCTATATAGTCAGCTCTGCTGTACCCGCTCTATATAGTCAGCTCTGCTGTACCCGCTCTATACAGTCAGCTCTGCTGTACCCGCTCTATATAGTCAGCTCTGCTGTACCCGCTCTATATAGTCAGCTCTGCTGTACCCGCTCTATATAGTCAGCTCTGCTGTAACCGCTCTATATAGTCAGCTCTGCTGTACCCGCTCTATATAGTCAGCTCTGCTGTACCCCCTCTATATAGTCAGCTCTGCTGTACCCCCTCTATATAGTCAGCTCTGCTGTAACCGCTCTATATAGTCAGCTCTGCTGTACCCGCTCTATATAGTCAGCTCTGCTGTACCCGCTCTATATAGTCAGCTCTGCTGTACCCGCTCTATATCGTCAGCTCTGCTGTACCTGCTCTATATAGTCAGCTCTGCTGTACCCGCTCTATATAATCAGCTCTGCTGTACCCGCTCTATATAGTCAGCTCTGCTGTACCCGCTCTATATCGTCAGCTCTGCTGTACCTGCTCTATATAGTCAGCTCTGCTGTACCCGCTCTATATAATCAGCTCTGCTGTACTCGCTCTATATAGTCAGCTCTGCTGTACCCCTTTATATAGTCAGCTCTGCTGTACCCCCTCTATATAGTCAGCTCTGCTGTACCCCCTCTATATAGTCAGCTCTGCTGTACCCCCTCTATATAGTCAGCTCTGCTGTACCCGCTCTATATAGTCAGCTCTGCTGTACCCGCTCTATATAGTCAGCTCTGCTGTACCCTCTCTATATAGTCAGCTCTGCTGTACCCGCTCTATATAGTCAGCTCTGCTGTACACGCTCTATATAGTCAGCTCTGCTGTACCCGCTCTATATAGTCAGCTCTGCTGTACCCGCTTTATATAGTCAGCTCTGCTGTACCCGCTCTATATAGTCAGCTGTGCTGTACCCGCTCTATATAGTCAGCTCTGCTGTACCCGCTCTATATAGTCAGCTCTGCTGTACCCCCTCTATATAGTCAGCTCTGCTGTACCCGCTCTATATCGTCAGCTCTGCTGTACCCGCTCTATATAGTCAGCTCTGCTGTACCCCCTCTATATAGTCAGCTCTGCTGTTCCCGCTCTATATCGTCAGCTACAATACAGTCAGCTCTGCTGTACCCGCTCTATATCGTCAGCTACAACACAGTCAGCTCTGCTGTACCCGCTCTATATAGTCAGCTCTGCTGTACCCGCTCTATATAGTCAGCTCTGCTGTACCCGCTCTATATAGTCAGCTCTGCTATACCCGCTCTATATCGTCAGCTCTGCTGTACCCCCTCTATATAGTCAGCTCTGCTGTACCCGCTCTATATAGTCAGCTCTGCTGTACCCGCTCTATATAATCAGCTCTGCTGTACCCCCTCTATATAGTCAGCTCTGCTGTACCCCCTCTATATAGTCAGCTCTGCTGTACCCCCTTTATATAGTCAGCTCTGCTGTACCCGCTCTATATAGTCAGCTCTGCTGTACCCGCTCTATATAGTCAGCTGTGCTGTACCCGCTCTATATAGTCAGCTCTGCTGTACCCGCTCTATATAGTCAGCTCTGCTGTACCCGCTCTATATAGTCAGCTCTGCTGTACCCGCTCTATATAGTCAGCTCTGCTGTACCCGCTCTATATAGTCAGCTCTGCTGTACCCGCTCTATATAGTCAGCTCTGCTGTACCCGCTCTATATAGTCAGCTCTGCTGTACCCGCTCTATATAGTCAGCTCTGCTGTACCCGCTCTATACAGTCAGCTCTGCTGTACCCGCTCTATACAGTCAGCTCTGCTGTACCCGCTCTATATAGTCAGCTCTGCTGTACCCGCTCTATATAGTCAGCTCTGCTGTACCCGCTCTATATAGTCAGCTCTGCTGTACCCGCTCTATATAGTCAGCTCTGCTGTACCTGCTCTATATAGTCAGCTCTGCTGTA
This sequence comes from Hyla sarda, assembly GCF_029499605.1. Taxonomy (NCBI): domain Eukaryota; kingdom Metazoa; phylum Chordata; class Amphibia; order Anura; family Hylidae; genus Hyla; species Hyla sarda. Next base: position 102,391,940 of record NC_079199.1, read on the forward strand.
CCCGCTCTATATAGTCAGCTCTGCTGTACCCGCTCTATATAGTCAGCTCTGCTGTACCCCCTCTATATAGTCAGCTCTGCTGTACCCGCTCTATATAGTCAGCTCTGCTGTACCCGCTCTATATAGTCAGCTCTGCTGTACCCGCTCTATATAGTCAGCTCTGCTGTACCCGCTCTATATAGTCAGCTCTGCTGTACCCCCTCTATATAGTCAGCTCTGCTGTACCCGCTCTATATAGTCAGCTCTGCTGTACCCGCTCTATATAGTCAGCTCTGCTGTACCCGCTCTATATAGTCAGCTCTGCTGTACCCTCTCTATATAGTCAGCTCTGCTGTACCCGCTCTATATAGTCAGCTCTGCTGTACCCGCTCTATATAGTCAGCTCTGCTGTACCCCCAGTATATAGTCAGCTCTGCTGTACCCTCTCTATATAGTCAGCTCTGCTGTACCCGCTCTATATAGTCAGCTCTGCTGTACCCGCTCTATATAGTCAGCTCTGCTGTACCCCCTCTATATAGTCAGCTCTGCTGTACCCGCTCTATACAGTCAGCTCTGCTGTACCCGCTCTATATAGTCAGCTCTGCTGTACCCCCTCTATATAGTCAGCTCTGCTGTACCCGCTCTATATAGTCAGCTCTGCTGTACCCGCTCTATATAGTCAGCTCTGCTGTACCCGCTCTATATAGTCAGCTCTGCTGTACCCGCTCTATATAGTCAGCTCTGCTGTACCCGCTCTATATAGTCAGCTCTGCTGTACCCCCTCTATATAGTCAGCTCTGCTGTACCCGCTCTATATAGTCAGCTCTGCTGTACCCGCTCTATATAGTCAGCTCTGCTGTACCCGCTCTATATAGTCAGCTCTGCTGTACCCGCTCTATATCGTCAGCTACAACACATTCAGCTCTGCTGTACCCGCTCTATATCGTCAGCTACAACAGTCAGCTCTGCTGTACCCGCTCTATATAGTCAGCTACAACAGTCAGCTCTGCTGTACCCGCTCTATATAGTCAGCTCTGCTGTACCCGCTCTATATAGTCAGCTCTGCTGTACCCGCTCTATATAGTCAGCTCTGCTGTACCCGCTCTATATAGTCAGCTCTGCTGTACCCGCTCTATATAGTCAGCTCTGCTGTACCCGCTCTATATAGTCAGCTCTGCTGTACCCCCTCTATATAGTCAGCTCTGCTGTACCCCCTCTATATAGTCAGCTCTGCTGTACCCGCTCTATATAGTCAGCTCTGCTGTACCCGCTCTATATAGTCAGCTCTGCTATACCCGCTCTATATCGTCAGCTCTGCTGTACCCCCTCTATATAGTCAGCTCTGCTGTACCCGCTCTATATAGTCAGCTCTGCTGTACCCCCTTTATATAGTCAGCTCTGCTGTACCCGCTCTATATAGTCAGCTCTGCTGTACCCGCTCTATATAGTCAGCTCTGCTGTACCCGCTCTATATCGTCAGCTACAACAGTCAGCTCTGCTGTACCCGCTCTATATCGTCAGCTACAACAGTCAGCTCTGCTGTACCCGCTCTATATCGTCAGCTACAACAGTCAGCTCTGCTGTACCCGCTCTATATAGTCAGCTACAACACAGTCAGCTCTGCTGTAACCGCTCTATATAGTCAGCTCTGCTGTACCCGCTCTATATAGTCAGCTCTGCTGTACTCGCTCTATATAGTCAGCTACAACACAGTCAGCTCTGCTATACCCGCTCTATATAGTCAGCTCTGCTATACCCGCTCTATATAGTCAGCTCTGCTGTACCCGCTCTATATAGTCAGCTACAACACAGTCAGCTCTGCTGTACCCGCTCTATATAGTCAGCTCTGCTGTACCCACTCTATATCGTCAGCTACAACAGTCAGCTCTGCTGTACCCGCTCTATATAGTCAGCTACAACACAGTCAGCTCTGCTGTACCCGCTCTATATAGTCAGCTCTGCTGTACCCGCTCTATATAGTCAGCTCTGCTGTACCTGCTCTATATAGTCAGCTCTGCTGTACCCGCTCTATAAAGTCAGCTCTGCTGTACCCGCTCTATATAGTCAGCTCTGCTGTACCCCCTCTATATAGTCAGCTCTGCTGTACCCGCTCTATATAGTCAGCTACAACACAGTCAGCTCTGCTGTACCCGCTCTATATAGTCAGCTCTGCTGTACCCGCTCTATATAGTCAGCTACAACAGTCAGCTCTGCTGTACCTGCTCTATATAGTCAGCTACAACACAGTCAGCTCTGCTGTACCCGCTCTATATCGTCACCTCTAGGGCAGCTGTGACCATAAAGGGCTGGTACAGCAGAGGTGAATGTGTGCGCTGCAGAACACTGTGGCACTATTATACTCAGTCGGCTCTGCTGTACCAGCTCGTAAAGGGCCGAGCAAAATCAACTGTATCACGTAAGTACAGCAGAGACGACTGTGTATGCCGCAGAGCGCTGGGTGGCCAAAGCCGCAGCCCCAGTGTTTCGAGCTGAACTGTGGACTCGCAGCGCTGCCATCTGACACTTATCCCCTATCCGCAGGAGGTCCGAATGCTGGGACCCCCCCCCCCCGATCTCCTGTACGGGGCCCCGACCGACACCCCCCTCCATGTATGTCTATGGTAGAGGTGGAGACGCAGCGTTCGTGCCTCCTCCCCACTCCTATAGAGCTGTATGGAGGGGGTGTGGTGTTGACTCGTCGACAACAGGCGCATTAGCCCCACAGAGATCGCAGGGGGTCCCAGCGGTTGGACCCCTCGCGATCAGACACTTAGAAGTATCTATAGGTGCAGTCCTCCTTTAAAGGGGTTCTCCGCTGCTCAGCGTTTGCAACAACTTGCTCTGAACGCTGGAGCCGCCGCGCCGGGAGCTCGTGACATCATAGCCCCGCCCCCTCAATGCAAGTCTATGGGAGGGGGCGTGATGGCTGTCAAGCCCCCTCCCATAGACTTGCATTGAGGGGGTGGGGCGTGACATATGAGGGGCGGGGCTATGTTGTCACAAGCTCCGGCTCCAGTGTTCGGAACAGTTTGTTCCAGACGCTGAGCAGTGGAGTACCCCTTTAAGGACACAGCCAGGTTGCATTTTTGTTTTCCCTCCTCTTCCTTTAAGAGTCACGAAGCGACATTTATCAAAAACCTGTGAAGAGGAAACGTTGCTGAGTTGCCCATAGCAACCAATCAGATCGCTGCTTTCATTTTTAATAAGGTCTCTGAGAAAGCGACATCTTCCTCCATAACTCTTATTTCCCGTCCACCGACCCATACGAGGAATTGTTGTTTTTTGCGCAAAGGCCCCTTTCCTTTTATCCTAAAATATGCGGGGAAACAAAAAATACATCTTCCCCGTATTTGGGGATGTGGGGGGGGGGGGGGGGGGATCAGTTTTTGCTCCTTGATCTGTAGCTTTTACTGGGACAGTTTTTGTTTTGATGGGACTTTTCGGTCGCTTTAAATACTTGCCCCCTCAATGCAAGTCTATGGGAGGGGGCGTGACGGCCGTCACGCCCCCTCCCATAGACATGCATTGAGGGGGTGGGGCTATGACATCACAAGCTCCCAGCGCCGACTCCAGCGTAAATAGAACTTTTAACTTTTTGGTACCAGTTGTAAAAAAAAAAAAAAAAAAAAAATTTAATAAAATAAAATGCTTTCTAGTGGAGTACCCCTTTAAGGCAGTGTTCCCCAACATGGGCGCCTCCAGCTGTAAAAAAAATAAATAAAACTACAACTCCCAGCATGCCCGGGCATGCTGGGAGTTGTAGTTTTGCAACAGCTGGAGGCACCAAAGAAACAACAACAAACGGAAGTTGGATGTTATGTATATTAATAAATCTATATTTTACAGTAGATAAAATCTTTATTTCATTCTGTCCCTGTGACGTCCTACTCGTCCTTCCAGTCGTCTTTTGCCCATTCGGGCGATTCCGTAGAATAGTCAAAATCCTCCCCCTTATACCGCAAGGCATGAAGATACATGACGAGATCTCTAGGGGAGGGGTCCGGCCTTGTCAGCTTACACTCCCCACACAGGGGGTCTACCAGTCCTTGCCCCTTCCCCTCGGTATCGGCACTTGATGTATCTTTACCATCCCCCTCCTCCGGACCTTCACAACCCTTAACCAGCGCTGGGTCTGGACCCTGACGGGCAGCCACTGGATTTGGACCCTGATGGGCAGCCACTGGGTCTGGACCCTGACAGGCAGCCACTGGGTCTGGACCCTGACAGGCAGCCACTGGGTCTGGACCCTGACAGGCAGCCACTGGGTCTGGACCCTGACGGGCAGCCACTGGGTCTGGATCCTGACGGGCAGCCACTGGGTCTGGATCCTGACGGGCAGCCACTGGGTCTGGATCCTGACGGGCAGCCACTGGGTCTGGACCCTGACGGGCCGCCGCCGGGTCACTGTCCCTCGGCAGAGTATCTGACACAGATGGTAGGCACGAGGGCACATCACTCCGACCACTATCCCCAACGAGGAGATCATCTTCTCCAACATCCAGGATGTCCAGGCTTTGCTTGGCCTTATGTTCCTCTATCAGAGTCCGCAGGAGTTCTTCGTTGGTCATATTAATTTCCCCCCCCTTCCCCCGGTCGGGCCCCCACGCCTCTGTGTTATAGATGGGGTCATTGACGATCGGATGTCCCAGATACTGTAAATGGACCCGGATCTGATGCGTCCGCCCGGTATAAGGGAAGCACTTGACCACACTCGATTTGCCGTTGTAGCTTAGTCTCTGGAAGACTGTTTTGGAGGATTTGCCTTTGGGGTGTACGCGGCATACCCCAATCTTATAGGAGACAACCAGGATAGGCTCTTCGCAGGTCACCGTTTCTTCTGGGAATTCTCCACACACTCTGCACACGTACTCCTTCTCTACCTGCACGTAATAAAAGGACAAGACATTTTAGAGGCAGGAAGAGATTAAACAGGACACTTTATAGTCTAGTTGCAAATGAAAAAAATGTTACGGGGGTGCAGAGCGAAAGACACAACCTGTGTACAGCGCCAAAAGTCTAATAAAGTCACTTACAAATATAATGCTATTAGCCACAGTGCACAGATCTCTCCATAGGAATTGGCGCTGTCTGGCTTGTAGCTGTGACTGGTCTCAGGACGAAACCAGTGATGTCAAGGTGGTGAGCTCATATTGCTGCTCATCATATTTACAACTCATTAGATAAGGCAGCAGGGAAGCCCGTTCTGACAAAAAATACTGTGTCTGGCTTCCTGCTGCCTTATCTAAATGAGCTGTAATATCTCCCCACCCCTCTTCACATCACTGGTCTCGTCATGAGCAGACAGTACGAGAGGCAGGGCTGGAGCAAGACGGCATCCAGAGACTGTTACATGACGTCACAGCTATAAGCCAGACAGCTCAGCAAATACAGAGAGATCTGTTCACTATGGCTAACAACATTAGTAATTTGTTTTATTATTACTTTTTGATACCATAGACAGGTTTTTTGTGTTTTGTTTTGTTTTTTTGCCAGACGACCCCTTTAACAAATAGTAAGGTTTGGTCCATTCCCGGAATGTACAGGATTATTTTGCAGGACTCCAAAGTGTGGCCCCTGCTTATGAGAGCAGCAAAATTAAGGTGTTTGTGTATATATATGAATGAAATAACTAGTGTCCCCCAACCTGCAGCCCTCCAGCTGTTGCAAAACTACAACTCCCATCATGCCTGGACAGCCGTCCAGGCATGATGGGAGTTGTTGTTTTGCAATCGACCGGTCGCGGTGGGACACCGCCATCAAACCATAGTGTGCAGAAAGGGCTGCGGCAGGAAGAATACGCAGCATATATCCCACTGTGCAGCGTGAAACGCACTGTATACATGCAATGTGGGACCGTGCGCTGAAAGCGTTTGTCATTTAAAAAAATAAATAAAAAAAACTTTTCCCGTCATAAGTTTGGATTGGTCAGGGTCTGAATGTTTAGACCCCGACCGATCACTAGAGTGAGAAGAGAGAGAAGCACGCTGAAGAATGCTTCTCTCTCTCCGATAATCGCATAGACATACATTATGAGGCCGTCTCGGTCACATGACACAGAACCGGTAGAGAACGCACTAGCAATCGCTTTTCTCGCCTCTTTTTTAAGATCAGTCTGGGTCTGAAAACTCAGACACCCAACTGATAAAAAAAATTGGAACATGTAAGAGTCATATCAAAAGATTTCAACTTTTTTTTTTTTAAATGTACCGACTTAAAGGGGTTGTCCAGGGATAAAAACATGGAGCTGATTTATTTCAAAAACAGTGCCACCCCAGTCCTCAGGTTGTGTGTGGTATTACAACTTGGCTCCATTTACCTCAATGGAACTGGGCTGCAATACCCCACACAACCCGAGGACAGAGGTGGTGCTGTTTTTGGAAGAAATTAGCTTTATGTTACTATCCCTGGAAAACCCCTTTAAGATGGAAGCCTGAGGGTCAGTGAAGGTCCCCAGGTCGGCTATTTAGGGCAGTCAGCACAGAACATCACCCAAGGTAGGGTAGTAGCGCGACATTCTTTTATCTCTCGCGGCTCACCTTCCGCTCTCGCACTAGTTCGGCCATCTTCTTGGACACCTCGGGGGTCTTGGCGAACATGAGGACCCCGGATGTGAGGCGGTCCAGGCGGTGGATGGTGTGAAGCTCCTTCATGTTCAGCTCTTTGCCCAAAATAAAAATCACCGTGTTGTGGCGGAAGCGTCCGCAGGGATGGACGGGCAGAGAGGAGGGTTTGTCCACCACCACCATGTCGTCACTTTCGGCCAGGATGCGCAGGGGCTGAGCGGTCACCGGGGGCTCGTGGCGGTGCACCATGTTACGGAGGAAATCATTGTCCTGCGGGGAGAGAAGTAGAGATCAGTGACCTTCTCCACCGACACCCGCGAGAGGGACGTTCATTTACTGCAAAAAAAACACAGCACCCCAGCGCTCAGACCCCCACCCCGGTGATCTATAATGCATCTCCGATCCCGCTGGGAGTTGTAGTTCCCCAAACTGTTGCAAATCTACAACCCCCATCATGCCCTGGCTGCCAAAGGCTGTTGTAGTTTTTTTTGCTAAGGGACTGTAGTTCCCTCAGCTGCTGCAAAACTACAGCCCCCCTCCCCTTCTCTGCTGGTAGTTTTAGTTCCTCCAGCTGTTTCAAAACTACAAGTGCCATCATGCCCTGACATCCTTCTGTTGTAGTTCTCTGTTAAGAGTTGTAGTTTTCCTAGCTGGTGGAAAACTACAACCCCCATCATGCCCTGACATCTACTACTGGGAGTTGTAGTTCCTCTAGCTCTTGCAAAACTATAACCCCCATCATGCCCTGACTGCAAAAGACTGTTGTTTTTTGCTAGGGGTTGTTATTCCTCCAGCTGTTGAAAAAACTACGACCCCCATAAAGCCCTGACAGTCTTCTGTTGTTCTCTGCTGGGAGTTGTAGTTCCTCCAGCTCTTGCAAGACTATAACCCCCATCGCGCCCTGACAATCTTCTGTTTTAGCTCTCTGCTGGGAGTTGTAGTTCCCCAAGCTGTTGCAAAACTACAACTTCCATCAAGCACTGACATCCTTCTGTTGTTCTCTGCTGGGAGTTGTAGTTTTGCACCAGCTGGAGGAACTACAACCCCCATCATGCCCTGACATCCTTCTGCTATTGTAGTTTTCTGCTAAGAGTTGTAGTTCTCCTTGCTGGTGCCTTCGGCTGTCCGGGCATGCTGGGAGTTGTAGTTCCTCCAGGCTTCGGCTGTCCGGGCATGCTGGGAGTTGTAGTTCCTCCAGGCTTCGGCTGTCAGGGCATGCTGGGAGTTGTAGTTCCTCCAGGCTTCGGCTGTCAGGGCATGCTGGGAGTTGTTGTTCCTCCAGCCTTCGGCTGTCCGGGCATGCTGGGAGTTGTAGTTCCTCCAGCTGTCCGGGCATGCTGGGAGTTGTAGTTCCTCCGGCCCCGATGGTCTCACCTTCAGCACGACGCTGAGCTCGGTGACCGTGTGCTGGTTGAGGCGCAGTCTCCCGGCCCGGGCCGCCCTCCGGTAATACTCGAGCGGCTCGGAGCGGAACTCCTTACTGAAGACGTCCAGGAGGCTTCTCCCCACCCAGCGGCCCTTGCAGTAGGTCTCGAAGTGGAAGTAATATGGCCGGACCTTCCGCAGCCCGTTCTCTATGTACGACTCGGTCTCCCCGAAGTGCTCGTCCCCGAAGCTGACCCCGGCTCTCCGCTTGGTGGGCGGCGGCACATAGCGGCCTTCTCCGGTCTCACCGCGGGGCTTCCTCTTCCGCCCCCGGTTACCGCACTCCCGGGCCTCCCCCTCCGGCTCCTTTCCTTCCTTCAGTGACATCGTGACACCGGACAGCGCCCTGATGCCGATCCGTCCCCGGAACACCGCGATCATAACCACATGGTGACCCGCAGCGGAGGCGCCCGGTGATGACGTCAGCAAGGAGCTGCCTTAGTCCACCCGTGATAATGTCACTCGTGAGCTGCCCGCCCCCGCGTGGCGATCAAAACCACGTGATACGCCATTGCGGAGGCGCCCAGTGATGACGTCACTTACATGGTTACGGGGGAGGTTTAATAAACCTGCACTGAGGAAAAGTTGCCTAGTTGCCCATAGCAACCAATCAGATCACTGCTTTCATTATTAACAAGGCCTCTGAAAAATGAAAGCAGCGATCTGATTGGTTGCTATGGGCAACTAGGTAACTTTTCCTCTGGACAGGTTTTGATAAATCTTCCCCAAATAATATACAAGGTAGTGTTTCCCAACCAGTGTGCCTCCAGCTGTTGCAAAACTACAACTCCCAGCATGCCCGGACGGCCATTTTTATAAAAATATTTTTTTATTTTTTACTTTAAATTATAAAATATTTCTAAAAATGGGATTTATGTTCTTACCTATAAAATCCTTTTCTTGCTTCGATCATTGGGGACACAGAAGACATTGGGTATGGGCTGTGCCCACCAGGAGTTAACTCTAAGCAAGAGAGTGTTACCCCCTCCTGTACAGCCTATACCCCTCCTGTACAGCCACTACCCCTCCTGTACAGCCTATACCCCTCCTGTACAGCCTATACCCCTCCTGTACAGCCACTACCCCTCCTGTACAGCCTATACCCCTCCTGTACAGCCTATACCCCTCCTGTACAGCCTCTACACCTCCTGTACAGCCTCTACCCCTCTTGTACAGCCTCTACCCCTCCTGTACAGCCTCTACACCTCCTGTACAGCCTCTACCCCTCCTGTACAGCCTCTACCCCTCCTGTACAGCCTATACCCCTCCTGTACAGTCTATACCCCTCCCGTACATCATATACCCCTCCCGTACATCATATACCCCTCCCGTACATCATATATCCCTCCCGTACATCATATATCCCTCCTGTACATCATATACCCCTCCTGTACAGCCTATACCCCTCCTGTATATCCTATACCCCTCCTGTACATCCTATACCCCTCCTGTACATCCTATACCCCTCCTGTACATCATATATCCCTCCTGTACAGCCTATACCCCTCCCGTACATCATATACCCCTCCCGTACATCATATACCCCTCCCGTACATCATATATCCCTCCTGTACATCATATATCCCTCCTGTACATCATATACCCCTCCTGTACAGCCTATACCCCTCCTGTACAGCCTATACCCCTCCCGTACATCATATATACCTCCTGTACAGCCTATACCACTCCTGTACATCATATACCCCTCCTGTACAGCCTATACCCCTCCTGTACATCATATACCCCTCCTGTACATCATATATCCCTCCTGTACAGCCTATACCCCTCCTGTACATCATATACCCCTCCCGTACAGCCTATACCCCTCCTGTACATCATATACCCCTCCTGTACATCATATACCCCTCCTGTACAGCCTATACCCCTCCTGCACAGCCTATACCCCTCCTGTACATCATATACCCCTCCTGTACATCATATACCCCTCCTGTACAGCCTATACCCCTCCTGTACAGCCTATACCCCTCCTGTACATCATATACCCCTCCTGCACAGCCTATACCCCTCCTGTACATCATATACCCCTCCTGTACATCATATACCCCTTCTGTACATCATATACCCGTCCTGTACAGCCTATACTCCTCCTGCACAGCCTATACCCCTCCTGTACATCATATACCCCTCCTGCACAGCCTATACCTCTCCTGTACAGCCTATACCTCTGCTGTACATCATATACCCCTCCTGTACAGCCTATACCCCTCCTGTACAGCCTATACCCCCTCTTGTACAGCCTATACCCCCTCTTGTACAGCCCATACCTCTCCTGTACAGCCTATACCCCCTCCTGTACAGCCCATACCCCCTCCTGTACAGCCTATACCCATCCTGTACAGCCTATACCCCTCCTGTGCAGCCTATACCCCTCCTGTACAGCCTATACCCCCTCCTGTACAGCCTATACCCCTGCTGTACATCATATACCCCTCCCGTACAGCCTATACCCCTCCTGTACATCATATACCCCTCCTGCACAGCCTATACCCCTCCTGTACATCATATACCCCTCCTGTACATCATATACCCCTTCTGTACATCATATACCCGTCCTGTACAGCCTATACTCCTCCTGCACAGCCTATACCCCTCCTGTACATCATATACCCCTCCTGCACAGCCTATACCTCTCCTGTACAGCCTATACCCCTCCTGTACAGCCTATACCTCTGCTGTACATCATATACCCCTCCTGTACAGCCTATACCCCTCCTGTACAGCCTATACCCCCTCTTGTACAGCCCATACCTCTCCTGTACAGCCTATACCCCCTCCTGTACAGCCCATACCCCCTCCTGTACAGCCTATACCCATCCTGTACAGCCTATACCCCTCCTGTGCAGCCTATACCCCTCCTGTACAGCCTATACCCCCTCCTGTACAGCCCATACCCCCTCCTGTACAGCCCATACCCCTCCTGTGCATCCTATACCCCTCCTGTACAGCCTATACCCCTCCTGTACAGCCTATACCCCTCCTGTGCATCCTATACCCCTCCTGTACAGCCTATACCCCTCCTGTACAGCCTATACCCCTCCTGTGCAGCCTATACCCATCCTGTACAGCCTATACCCCTCCTGTGCAGTCTATACCCATCCTGTACAGCCTATACCCCTCCTGTGCAGCCTATACCCCTCCTGTACAGCCTATACCCCCTCCTGTACAGCCCATACCCCCTCCTGTACAGCCCATACCCCTCCTGTGCATCCTATACCCCTCCTGTACAGCCTATACCCCTCCTGTACAGCCTATACCCCTCCTGTGCAGCCTATACCCATCCTGTACAGCCTATACCCCTCCTGTGCAGTCTATACCCCTCTTGTGCAGCAACATTATATTTTAATACACCTTACGTTATAGAGTGTTTAATTTTTTCATGAATTCATTGATTTAACCGCTTAAAGACATCAATAGGTTATTTTCTGATGTTCCCTTCACATTTTCACCATATTAGGATTAGATTGTTGGGGGTCCTAGGCTTTTGCCCTAAATCGATGGGGCTTCTATGCTTGGAGACAAATCCCGGACCGAAGGTAAATTCTGCTTTATTGAGTCTTATAAACTCTTTTTATCATGAAAAGAGCGATGAATTTACCAATGATCCGTCCTTAATTCTAACTAGATATGAGGCGTAGGAACGTCTAGATGAACGGCGGAGACAATTGATTGCACAATGATTAGGACCGCTCCATTTACATGGCCCCCGCCATCCATTACACAAGGCTCCGAGGAGACGACACGCGGGCGGATGCGTATGGTACATGTTGTGCACTTGTTATTTTCAGCCTTCTATTGACAATCAGGAGCCGGATAGATCTGTACGTCCTGATGAGCAGCGAACGACTAAACGGAGGCAAGAAGCAGCTTCTGAGATACACAATGGGGAGACGTTCATTGTAGAGGCCTTACGTGGACGGGGCAGGGTTGTCACCTGGACGGTATTTTTTTTTTTGCTGGTATTTTTATATTAAAAATACCGCCCATGCAATTGTTGGTATTTATCCAACCAATCCTCCAACTCCCAGGATGTTGCACCATATACTATACCAGTGTTTCCTAACCAGAGCGCCTCCAGCTGTTGCAGAACTACAATTTCCAGCATGCCCGGACAGCCATTGGCTGTCCGGGCATGCTGGGAGTTGTAGTTTTGCAACAGGTGGAGGCACCCGTGGTTGGTAAACACTGATCTATACTTTATACTACTATATAGTCTAACATGCTGGGAGTTGTAGTTTTGTAACAGCTGGAGGCACCCCTGGTTAGGAAACACTGAACTATACTATATACTACTATATACTCCAACATGCTGGGAGTTGTAGTTTTGCAACAGCTGGAGGCACCCCTGGTTGGGAAACACTGACCTATACTATATAATGCTATATAGTCCAACATGCTGGGAGTTGTAGTTTTGGAACAGCTGGAGGCACCCCTGGTTGGGAAACACTGACCTATACTATATAATGCTATATAGTCCAACATGCTGGGAGTTGTAGTTTTGTAACAGCTGGAGGCACCCCTGGTTGGGAAACACTGACCTATACTATATACTACTATATAGTCCAACATGCTGGGAGTTGTAGTTTTGCAACAGCTGGAGGCACTTTGGTTGGGAAACACTGACCTATACTATATACTACTATATAGTCCAACATGCTGGGAGTTGTAGTTTTGCAACAGCTGGAGGCACTTTGGTTGGGAAACACTGACCTATACTATATACTACTATATAGTTCAACATGCTGGGAGTTGTAGTTAGTAACTAATCGCAACTCCCAATTTTAATAAAAAAATCGATCAAAAAGTCCCATCAAAACAAAAATGGTTCTGCTAAAAACTACAGATCGGGGCGCAAAAAAAATGACCCTCATACAGGCCCCATATACGGAGAAATAAAAAAGTTAAAGGGGTCAGAATAGGACAAAATTTTCCCACAGATGTGTATCCTGTGATGTCACGCATATATAATTAATTATGCAAATCAGCATGCCCGGTATTTTATTTGCAAGAAAGGTGACAACCCTAGTCCGGGGCCCTAGTGCAACTTCTGTAATGGGGCCCCTGTCTACCATGTGCCATTTATGATACTGGTGCTTTGGGGCCCAGGTCTGACTGATACCACCGCAATGGGATTTATTCTTAAAGATGTCCAGCGCAGACTTTTTTTTATTTCATCCTGCCCGGGCTGCAAAAAAAGACAAAACAAACTTTCACCATATGTTGCCCCGGAGCTCCGCAACAGCTGATCAGTCGGCCGGGCTGTCTGCTTCCAACTTCCTTTAGTCCGGTACGTCACACGGCGCTTCAGCCTATCACCGGACCAGGCGGGACATCACTGCGGCCGGTGATAACCCGGTATGTCACACGGCACTTCAGCCTATCGCCGGACCAGGCGGGACATCGCTGCGGCCGGTGATAGCCCGGTATGTCACACGGCACTTCAGCCTATCACCGGACGAGGCGGGACATCGCTGCAGCCGGTGATAGCCCGGTATGTCACACGGCACTTCAGCCTATCACCGGACGAGGCGGGACATCGCTGCAGCCGGTGATAGCCTGGTATGTCACACGGCACTTCAGCCTATCACCGGACCAGGCGGGACATCGCTGCGGCCGGTGATAGCCTGGTATGTCACACGGCACTTCAGCCTATCGCCGGACCAGGCGGGACATCGCTGCAGCCGGTGATAGCCTTGTATGTCACACGGCACTTCAGCCTATCACCGGACGAGGCGGGACATCGCTGCGGCCGGTGATAGCCCGGTATGTCACACGGTGCTTCAGCCCATCACCGGACCAGGCGGGACATCGCTGCGGCCGGTGATAGCCCGGTACGTCACACCGCGCTTCAGCCTATCAGCGGACGAGGCGGGACACAGCAGCATGACGCCGTGACTGACACGTCTCCTCCATGTATCTCTATGGGAGAGGCGGAGATGCAGTGTTCGTGCCCCCCCCCCCCCCCCCACCACTCCTATAGAGCTTTATGAAGGGGGCGTGTCTGTCGACCTCAGTGACACGACACGTGCAGAGCCACGGTAATGCCGGGGTGAGGTGCAGAACTGCGTCCTATGCAGTTATGTGTTCGCCCCTCCCCTCAGCTGTCCTCGCCCCTCCCCTCAGCAAGAAGGGACATACATTTTCGGGCTGTGACAATTGACGTCCCTCCTCTCCTCCTGTGGGAGCTGTGTACGGGGCTGAGGGAGGTTCAGAGTTGCGTCCTGCCCAGCTCTGCCTTCCCCTCCCCTCGCTGTATCTTCGGAAATCTCCAAACAGCTGAGGGGAGGAGCGAACGCAGAAATGCATACGACGCAGCTCTGCACCTCACACCGTGTCCCTGTACGGGAGATCACGGGGGTTCCCAGCAGTCGGACCCCCCGCGATTAGACACGTATCCCCTATTCTGCAGATAGGGGTAAGTATCTAAGACTGCAGTATTCCTTGAAAGGGGTACTCTGCCGGAAAACATCCAAAGGATAGGGGATAAAGATGTCTGATTACAGGGGTCCTGGCGCCGGGGACCCCCGCAATCTCCGGTGTGGCAGCTGCCACGCCCCCTCGCATAGACATGAATGGAGGGGGCGTGGCGTGATGCCACGAATGTGGAAGCTCCAAGCTTCTGTGTCCCGGACACCGCCGCTGCAGGCCCGGAGATCGCAGGGGTCCCCAGGAACCCCATGATCAGACATCTTATCCTCTCTCCTTTGGTTAAGGGATAATGACATTTATCAACCGATTTACCCAAGTTTTTCTGCATAAAATTGTCGCAAAAAAAAATTCGCAATTGCGCCACCTTCTTTTTTTCATGCGACAATCTGCCACGAGAGCGAGAAAAGCATTTTTTTTCAAATCGGCGTACATAAGCGTTTTTTACAATTTTGACTTGCCATAGTCAGAAATGTATCAACCGCAACATTCGCAAAAAAAGGCGCTAAGGCTTTAAAAACCTACTAAATATACTCCAGCCGAACCTTGGCTAAAATAACAGACACTGACTATTGTTTTCACTCCCGCCTTTGCTTACCTGCGAAAAATGTATTAACGCCGTGTAACAATATAGTAAATTTGTCGGACGTAAGCAGAATGGAAGTCAAAAAAATAAACAAAACTAAAAAATAGCATAACTAAGCAAAGTTTCATAAATGCCCCTCAATGTGTTTTTCGGTGGAGTACCCCTTTAAAAGACGGCGAGGGAAAAACCAAAAACGCAAAAATGTAAAATGAGCCTTAAGGGGTTAATGCTCGATGCTTTGAGAGAGAAAGGACCATAATAATCCCTAGAACAGTATGCGGAGGATCGTACGACCTGTAGGAACCATTGTTAAGTAGCCGAATTTTATTCCCTTGTATATCTCTATTCCCTTGAGATCACAATGACATTTTGCATTGTACCTGCAGATAGTAGAGCGCACAATGGCGAGATCTCAGCGGTCCGTCACAGATGGACGGTCGTCCTTGTACACGAAGATGACATTTAATGCTTCGTGGCCGCGCATTGAGTCTTTACACGGAAGAGAGAAATTCCTGGGAAGATAAGATAGAAATCTGCATGAAGTCCGGCGGATCAGGTCTCAGCGGTCGCCTTCTCCGCTACGAAATGTAACGCCGAAAAAACACGTAAACAGGAAAAAACTAAATGTCACTTACCGCTCCTGGAGAGTCCAGATGGCGTCATGGCCCCCATTATAGTCAATAGCAAAGCTTTTTACATTACAGAAATAACTAGGAACGTGACCAACGACGCAAGGGCAGAAATTACGCTATTTTTTTTTTTATTCGAATTTAAAATGTGCCGTTTTCCCCAATTTAAAGTTTAAAGGGGTACTCTGGTGGAAAACTATTTTTTATATATATTTTTTTCAAATGAACTGGTGCCAGAAAGTTATACAGATTTGTAAATTACTTCTATTAAAAAATCTTAATCCTTCCAGTACTTATTAGCTACTGAATGCTACAGAAGAAATTCCTTTCTTTTTGGAACACTGATGACATCACCAGCACAGTGCTCTCTGCTGACATCTCTGTCCATTTTAGGAACCGTACATAGCAGATGTATGCTAAGGGCAGCATGGTGGCTCAGTGGTTAGCACTGCTGCCTTGCAGTGCTGGGGACTTGGGTTCAAATCCCACTAAGGACAACAATAAATAAAGACTTATTATTATAATGACGTCAGCAAAGAGCACTGTGCTTGTGATGTCATCAGAGAGAATTCCAAAAATAAAAGAATTTCCTCTGTAGTATTCAGCAGCTAATAAGTACAGGAAGGATTATGATTTTTTTAATAGAAGTAATTTACAAATCTGTTTAACTTTCTGGCACCAGTTGATTTAAAAGAAAAAAGCTTTTCACCGGAGTACCCCTTTAAAAATATTAATCCTTTCAGTACTTATCAGCTGCTACATGCTCCAGAGGAAGTTGTGTAGTTCTGCTGACACCTCTGTCCTTATCTGGAACTGTCCAGAGCAGGAGAGGTTTGCTATGGGTATTTGCTCCTACTCTGGACAGTTCTAGACATTGACAGAGGTGTCAGCAGAGAGCACTGGGGTCAGACTGGAAAGAACTACACAACTGCCTGTGGAGCATACAGCAGCTGATAAGTACTGGAAGGATTAAGATTTTTTATATAGAAGTCATTTACAAATCTGTACAACTTTCTGACACCAGTTGATTTTGAAAAAAAAAAAAAAAAGTGTTTTCCACCGGAGTACCCCTTTAAGGTTTGAGAAGACCGAGACAAAAAAAATGTCATCTTTATGTCTCTGGGACCTGTAGATGGAGGAAAGACGGGGCAGAGTCATTTAACAGGACACTACACGCTGTTTATGGCCTTATTCACACTTGCAGTTTTGTTTTAAAAGTGTAAATAAAGCTCCTATATGTTCCTCACTTGGTCATGCAGATGCTTTACATGTCTCTTTTTATGTGTCTAGCCCAGTGTTTCCCAACCAGGGTGCCTCCAGCTGTTGCAAAACTACAACTCCCAGCATGCCCGGACAGCCTTTGGCTGTCCGGGCATGCTGGGAGTTGTACTTTTGCACCAGCTGGAGGCACCCTGGTTGGGAAACACTGGTCTAGCTTCTGTATTTGGTTCACAAATCCCTCTGTTCTGTTGCTCACTCATTCGGACATCCACTGCTCAGGAAGGGGCGTGTCCGAGGCAAACACTGAGCCCGCCCTCACTCACCATATACATTCACTTCCTCCCTGAGTCTGCTGTACTGTGCTGGGTCTCTTCCTCCAATCACTACAGGCTGCTCTGTAACCCCTTCCTCTCTGTTTTCCTGCTGCAGTCTGATAGGACAGGAGTGAGCAAAGAGGAGTGCTAGTCCTTTTTCTTATAGTTACCGTAGATATGGACTTCCTACTAGAAGAAATTAAAGGAGTACTCCGGTCGAAAACTTTTTTTTTTCCCCTCCCCCTGCGATTTCCTGTATGGAGCCTCACCTTGCTAAATATTCAACCTTGACTAATATTAAAGGGGTACTCCGGTGGAAAACTCTTTTTTTTTTTTTTTTTTAATCAACTGGTGCCAGAAAGTTAAACAGATTTGTAAATTACTTCTATCTTAATCCTTCCAGTACTTATTAGCTGCTGAATACTACAGAGGAAATTCTTCTCTTTTTGGAACACAGAGCTCTCTGCTGACATCACGAGCACAGTGCTCTCTACTGACATCTCTGTCCATTTTAGGAACTGTCCAGAGTAGGAGAAAATCCCCATAGCAAACATATGCTGCTCTGGACAATTCCTATAATGGACAGAGGTGTCAGCAGAGAGCACTGTGCTCGTGATGTCAGCAGAGAAGCTCTGTGTTCCAAAAAGAAAATAATTTCCTCTGTAGTATTAAGAAGCTAATAAGTACTGGAAGGATTAAGATTTTTTTTTTATTTTAAGTAATTTACAAATCTGTTTAACTTTCTGGCACCAGTTGATTAAAAAAAAAAAAAAAAAAAAAGAGTTTTCCACCGGAGTACCCCTTTAATATTAGTCAAGGTTGAATATTTAGCAAGGTGAGGCTCCATACAGGAAATCGCAGGGGGAGGGGGAAAAAAAAAAGTTTTCGACCGGAGTACTCCTTTAATTTCTTCTAGTAGGAAGTCCATATCTACGGTAACTATAAGAAAAAGGACTAGCACTCCTCTTTGCTCACTCCTGTCCTATCAGACTGCAGCAGGAAAACAGAGAGGAAGGGGTTACAGAGCAGCCTGTAGTGATTGGAGGAAGAGACCCAGCACAGTACAGCAGACTCGGGGAGGAAGTGAATGCATGGTGAGTGAGGGCGGGCTCATACTTCTCTTTTAAAGGAGTACTCCGGTGAAAAATAACCTCTCTCTTAACCACAGGATAGGGGAATAGTAGTTGATCGTGGGGGGGGGGGTCCCCTGCGATCACAAGGACAGGACCCTTGCGCTCTCAGTGAGGATCGCGTGTCGTCTACCGGCACGTGCTCCATTCATTCCTATGGGAACCCCGATGATCCCTTAGAGCTGTACTCGGGTCTTTTTGGCGCTCCCATAGGAATAAAAGGAGTGCGTGCCATCTGCAGCGCACACACACTCCTCATTCAGTGACCGGTCCCTACCTGGTGATCGCAGGGTGCCACAACGATCGGACCCCCCGTGATCAGCTTTTTTGCACTGTGATCTGTAGTTTTTTATTTATACCATTTTGCTTTTGATTATTTTTCTCTTATTTTTTTTAAATTTTCACCAAAAATCAGCAATTCAGTTTTTTTTTTCTTTGTTTTTTTTTATTTTTATATTTTTTATTTTTTTTTACCCCATTGACCGTACAGGATGAATAACATTACATCTTAATGGTTTGGACACTTACACATGCGCCAATGCCAAATATTTATTTATTTAAATGGGAAAAGAGGGAACCTCTGCCAAGGAATTGGATTCCGCCTAAAGAATATACATGTGTGTGTGTATATATATATATATATATATATATATATATATATATATATATATATATACACACACACAATCACGTATGAAGTCTGTATCCCAATGTTTCCCAAGCAGGGTGCCTCCAGCTGTTGCAAAACTACAACTCCCAGCATGCCCGGACAGCCGCTGGCTGTCCGGGCATGCTGGAAGTTGTAGTTTTGCAACAGCTGGAGGCACCCTGCTTGGGAAACACTGCAGTATCCAGTAAACTCTACCCCATGGCTGGAATTTTATCAATGTAAATCTGTATCAACATATTTAATGGAATTCATTGGCGTAAAACAGTA
This sequence comes from Hyla sarda, assembly GCF_029499605.1. NCBI lineage: Eukaryota > Metazoa > Chordata > Amphibia > Anura > Hylidae > Hyla > Hyla sarda. The sequence goes on from NC_079199.1 coordinate 102,411,168, forward strand.
GAAAAATTAAAAATTCCACAAAAACACTAGAGATGAGCGAACTTACAGTAAATTCGATTCGTCAGGAACTTCTCGGCTCGGCAGTTGATGACTTATCCTGCATAAATTAGTTCAGCTTTCAGGTTCTCCCGTGGGCTGGAAAAGGTGGATACAGTCCTAGGAAACTCTTTCCTAGGACTGTATCCAGCTTTTCCAGCCCACCGGAAAGCTGAACTAATTTATGCAGGAAAAGTCATCAACTGCCGAGCCGAGAAGTTCGTGACGAATCGAATTTACTGTAAGTTCGCTCATCTCTAGAAAACACAATAGTCACAGTACACTATAAACTGGCTAAGATTAGTTCCAGAAACACATCCGGCCGCCTCTTATGACAAAAGATTAAAAGTGATGACAGGAGGAGCAGCCGGAGGTGCGGATGGCAAAAAAAAAAAAAGGCAGCAAATTCAGTGCAGAATTGTATTCAGTGTAAGGGTACGTTCACACGCGAACATTTTTTAGGGGGTTTTCCGCTGCGTATTTGAAAGTGGGCGGACTCTTCTCGGCTGTCCGCAGCAGATTTTCCGCGGCGGAATTTATAACTGCGGAAAATCCGCCACAGTCCCTACTGACTTCAATGGGGCTTGCGGCAGATTTTCCGCAGTGTACATTCCGCCGCGCAAACATCGGCTACGGACAGCCGAGAAGAACCCGCCCACTTTCAAATACGCAGTGGAAAAGCCGCTAAAAAATCAGCGCGTGTGAACGTACCCTAAAACAGCAAATGTGTAAATGACACGAGGGAGAACGAAGACTCAAGATGCTAGAAAACCAACTTTTTGTGTTTTTATTTATTTATTTTATTCATTTTGTGCTGATCAGTGCATGACGTTTTTATAAAGAGCCGCACAATCCTGCTTTCCCATCACCCAGTAAAGACATTTTTCAGTAGATTTAATAAAAAAAAAAATATTAAAGGGGTACTCCGCCAGAGAAAAAACGTATCCCTATCCAAAGGATAGGGGATAAGATGTCTGATCAAAGGGGTCCCGCCGCTGCCACGCCTCCTCACATAGACATGAATGGAGGGGGCGTGGTGGCTGTAGTCGCCATTCATCCGGCACGGAGCGGGAGTTCACTCCGTGTGCTGCAGCGGAGATTGTGGGGGTCCCCAGTGGAAGGACCCCCGCGATCTCACATCATATCCCCTATCCTTTGGATAGGGGTTAAGATTTTCCCGGCGGAGTACCACTTTAAGTACTGGTTGAGGCTGGGTAACAAAACAAAAAAAACCTTAAAGGGGTACTCCGCCCCCTAGACATCTTATCCCCTATACAAAGGATAGGGGATAAGATGTCTGACCACAGGGGTCCCATCTGACCGCAGGGTTCCATCTGAGCCGGATGACTGGCGACTACAGCCGCCACGCCCCCTTCCTTAGACATGAATGGAGGGGATGTGGCGTCACGAACACGGAAGCTCCAAGCTTCTGTGTTCCAGATGCCGGCCCGGAGTTTGCGGGGGTCCCCAATGGCAGGACCCCCCGTGTACAGACATCTTATCCTCTATCCTTTGGATAGCGGATAAAAATGTTTTTCGGAGGAGTACCCCGTTAACACTACCGGAAAACCCCTTTAGGGCTCGTTCCCCCGGGCGGATTTTACTGCGCGAGTTTGAATGGGGGCAGGCTCTCTGTGACAGATTTTCTGCAGCGGAAAATCCTCTACAGACCCCACTGACTTTAATGGGGTTTGTGGTGCATTTTCTGCAGCGAAAAATCTGGCGCCAAGAGCCCGCCCCCATTCAAACTTCAAACGCCGCGAGTTCTAAATAAAATCCGCCGTTGTGAATGAGTGCCTACAGTATTTATTGTCGAGTTCATGGGAGCTGTATGAAGGCTGTATCCCAGGGTTTCCCAAGCCAGGGCGCCTCCAGCTGTTTCAAAACTACAACTCTCAGCATGCCCGGACAGCCGTTGGCTGTCCGGGCATGCTGGGAGTTGTAGTTTTGAAACAGCTGGAGGCATGCTGCTTGAAAAACCCTTCTGTGAAAGTTCTGAAGAAACTTTATTTTTATATATCAACTGTCTCCAGAAAGTTATACAGATTTGTAAATTACTTCTATTAAAAAAAAAAATCTTAATCCTTCCAGTACTTATCAGCTGCTGAAGCTGAGTTGTTCTTTTCTGTCTGGCAACAGTGCTCTCTGCTGACATCTCTGCTTGTCTCGGGAACTGCTCAGAGTAGAAGAGGTTTGCTATGGGGATTTGTTTCTAAACTGGGCGGTTCCCGAGACAAGTGTCATCAGAGAGCACTTAGACAGAAAAGAACAACTCAACTTCAGCAGCTCATAAGTACTGAAAGGATTAAGATTTTTTAATAGAAATAATTTATTTAATAATTTTATAATAATTTATAATTTATTAATCTGTTTTACTTTCTGGAGCCAGTTTATATATATATATATATATATATATATATATATATATATAAATAAATGTTTTTTTTCCTGGATAACCCCTTTAAATCAGCAAAATATTTCGGGTCTCTTCTAAGTAAAACATCAGAAACAATGGGTTAATCTTAAAAAAAAAATAAAAAATAAAAAGCGATTCCACACAAATGTCACAGTACACCATAAACTGGCTAAGATTAGTTTCAGCAACACATCCGGCCACCTCTTATAATAAAAAGACTAAAGGGATGACAGGAGGAGCAGCCGGAGGTGCGGACGGTGAGAAAACTGTGTGTAATATCTAATTTTTTTTCGTATTGCCTCCTAATCCCATATTCCTATGTTATCTATCCTCACGGCGTCCATATATAAATATCTGTGAGCGTTCGTAAAGCTCCTGACTGAGGCCAATACGTTAACATTTATAAGCCCGGGACCACGGCAGATCCTGAACAGTGCCGTTTCTGGACACAAATCCCAGCACCATCTTGGAAAACCTTCTCCGATAACCAATTGTTCTGCGCTGTGTTGTGATGACCCGAATTCCCTTTCACAGATCATCCCTACAGTAAAAAAGGAACATGAATTATTCATTATCCAGAGAAAAAATAAACAATACCAGAATTGTTTAGATCTACAACCAAAAAAACAAGGATTAAAAAGAGATCAAAAAGTCCTCAAATCGAAAACTACAGCCCGACCAGCAAAAAACGAGCCCTCACAAGTAGTGGTGGATTTTAGTTTGTTGCTGCCCTGGGCCTGGGTTCCATCACTGCCCTTTCTCCTCCTTTCATCTTTGTTGGGCACATAAGCTGACCAGATGTCAAGGGCAACTTCTAGCAGACGTGCCTGTGCACAGCACGCCTGCTACCTTGCACCACTATCAGCAGCCACTGGTCTTTAAGTGGCAGAAGACGCACCTGATCTTAAAGGGTTATTCCGGGCAAAAACATCTTATCCCCTATCCAAAGGATAGGGGGATAAGATGTCTTATCACGGGGGCCTACTGCTGGGACCCTGCAGCACCCACATTCTATGTTCGGGGTTTCCGGGACTGGAGACGTGACATAAGGCCACGCCCCCTACCATTCATTTGTATGGGAGGGGGCGTCATGGCCGTCACGCCCCCTCCCATAGACATGAATGGAGGGTTTTTTCATCAAAAACCTGATACGGGAATTGTATTGCAAAAACGTGGTGTGCCTGCACCTATAGGCTACGGTTTTGGGTACGGGAAAAAAAAAAATGACAAAACCGTACAGGATGTAAAATGGACACAACCGGATGCATCTTTTGGCATATGGTTTTCAACGGAGAGTCAATGCATACGGTTTTCAATACGGTTCCGTACGGTTTTCAAGTTGAAAACGTATACGGGAACTGTATTGCAAAAACGGGGTGTGAACCCAGCATTAGAGACACCGTAGACCGAGCAGGGAGAAGTGTGTGTCACATGACTAGGACAGAGTATACAGAAGATACCAGAACTCACCAAAAGTGATGTAAGAAAGTGGTGTTTATCTACCCCTGGTCACTGAATGGGTACTGACCGGACGCGTTTCGGCACAGCAGGCCTCCCCCAGCTGTCATACATGACTAGGACGGACTCGTAATGTAAGTCTATGGGACAGTCCTACTCACGTAATGGAAGCGCTATTCCCTCCCAACTCGTTCTGCTGGTCGGGGTCTGAAGTTTCTGACATGTCCCTAGGACATACATACAGTTTTTATAGGTTCACTATTGATAAAGTTCATAAGGTTGTTCTTACTTTGGCCATTGCTTTTTTTTGTCCGTCAGAGGAACGTACATGACGCCCATTAAGCGAACTTTGGTGACCGTCCCGGCACCATCCTTATCATACTGCTCCAGGAACTGGCTGCCACCCTCGGGCCCCACGGGCAGGATCAGTCGTCCACCAGGCTTCAACTGGTTCAGCAGCTGCTCAAGATACAAGAATCAGACGGTCAGTGATCAAATGGGAACCCCAGAAAGAATTCCCAGCACCGGCTGCTGCTTTTTTAAAAGCTTTTTTAGGATTTATTCACACATGGGTTTATACATAACACACAAGACGCATTTCGGCATATCGCCTTTGTCAGTCTTTACAATATGATCTGCTTATGGAATCGGATTTCCGATGATTTTCATTTACCTCCTGTGGGACTGTAGCAGCTGCTGCCCCAACATGGATGGCATCATAAGGGCCTTCTTCAGGATAGCCCAGCCGCCCATCACTGACTGCAAGCATAAGGGATAGAAGCGTTAAGGGTAGGTTCACACCTGCAGGATTTGCTGCATATTTTCTACCGCTGATTTTGCTACCCGTTGAAATGTATCATTGTATCCATAAATGTAGGGCTATTATGTAGCCTATAAATGTAGGGATATAATGTACCGATAAATGTAGGGATATAATTCACCTATAAATGTAGGGATATAATGTACCTATAAATGTAGGGATATAATACACCCATAAATGTAGGATATAATACACCTATAAATGTAGTGATATAATGTACTTCTAAAAGCAGGATATAATGTACCTATAAATTTAGGGTATAATACACCTATAAATGTAGTGATATAATGTACTTCTAAAAGCAGGATATAATGTACCTATAAATTTAGGGTATAATACACCTATAAATGTAGTGATATAATGTACTTCTAAAAGCAGGATATAATGTACCTATAAATGTAGGGATATAATGTACCAATAAATGTAGGGATATACTGTACCTATAAATGTAGTATATAATGTACCTATAAATGTAGGGATATAATGTACCTATAAATGTAGGGATATAATGTACCTATAAATGTAGGATATAATGTACCTATAAATGTAGGATATAATGCACCTATAAATGTAGGATATAATGCACCTATATATGTAGGATATAATGCACCTATAAATGTAGGGATATAATGTACCTATAAATGTAGGGATATAATGTACCTATAAATGTAGGATATAATGTACCTATAAATGTAGGGATATAATGTACCTATAAATGTAGGATATAATGCACCTATAAATGTAGGGATATAATGTACCTATAAATGTAGGATATAATGTACCTATAAATGTAGGGATATAATGTATCTATAAATGTAGAATATAATGTACCTATAAATGTAGGATATAATGTACCTATAAATGTAGGGATATAATGTACCTATAAATGTAGGGATATAATGTACCTATAAATGTAGGGATATAATGTACCTGTAAATGTAGGATATAATGTACCTATAAATGTAGGGATATAATGTACCTGTAAATGTAGGATATAATGTACCTATAAATGTAGGATATAATGTACCTATAAATGTAGGGCTATTATGTACCTATAAATGTAGGGATATAATGTACCTATAAATGTAGGGATATAATGTACCTGTAAATGTAGGATATAATGTACCTATAAATGTAGGATATAATACACCTATAAATGTACGATATCATGTACCTATAAATGTACGATATATTGTACCTATAAAACGATGGACTTACCCAAGAGCTTCACCCGCCCGGAGCTCAGTAATTCTGGATCATCCTGATTGACGTTCTGAATAGAATCCAGGACCAGTTTTTCAATGTGATCGACTCCAATTACCTTCCCCGTGACACCGACCTGAGGACAACACAAGAGTCTAAGATCGGGAACATTTTCATCATTTGTCACATGACGAAAGTTTTGATCTGTCAGGGTCTGGGTGCTGAAACCCCCACCAGTCACTATATTGCAATGTTTGCAAATGACTTCTATTAAATAATCTTTACCCTTCCAGTACTTTTTAGCAGCTGTATGCTACAAACGAAATTCTTTTCTTTTTGAATTTCTTTTTTGTCTTGTCCACAGTGCTCTCTGCTGACACCTGATGCCCGTATCAGGAACTGTCCAGAGCAGCAAAGGTTTGCTATGAGGATACGGGCATCAGGTGTCAGCAGAGAGCACTGTGGACAAGACAAAAAAGAAATTCAAAAAGAAAAGAATTTCCTCCGTAGTGTACAGCTGCTAAAAAGTACTAAAAGGATTAAGATTTTTGAATAGAGGTCATTTACAAATCTGTTTAACTTTCTGGCACCAGTTCATTTAAAAAATAAAAAAAAAGTTTTCCACCGGAGTACCCCTTTAAGGACTAAACTTTACATCAAAATGTGGAACCTGGTAAAGTCTTGTTCACATGTGGAGAGTTCAGGAAGGGGAATGATTTTGTCAGTGTTAGAATAGGAGACTTACCATTCTAGCAAAGCAGGCGGTGAGGTATCCGCTGCCCGAGCCGACATCCAGCGCCCTGGCTCCTTCCTGCAGCTTGTCCTGTAACAACTCCAGTGCGTGTGCATGCTGCAAGACAGAGGGAGAGTGCGGTGACTGCGTCTATTACCTGGATCTCATTCTTGCTCATGGATATCGCTCCTGCCTTACCCTTTGGATATATCACTTGGTACCTGTTGTTCTACACCCGGCTCTGTCTGCCCAGGATATTTTCTGGGTGGACATTCCACAGGCAGCGGGCACCGGCAGAACATGACGGCGCTAGGACCGCATGGAAATGTGTCGTCTTCATAGACAGCAATGTATTTCCGAGCAGATTCTGCAGAAAGGACTGACATGCCAATTCTTTCAGCGGAGGTCGGAACTGGTATTTCCACAGCAGATGTTTTCACCGGGGAAATTCCACTGTGTGTGAGCGCTGCAGCAGAATCCCAATGCAAACAATGTGACTCTGCTGCAACTAAATTTCCGAGAATTTTTTCACTGGATTCAGCATGGAAATTCTGCCATGTGAACTAGTCTCATGTCTCATCTTCTAACCTGTCACATTTTGATGAGGCCCTTTGGCGCCATTCCTGACTACACCGCTGCTCTGTCAGCACTATCGACACAGACTGTAGCCTTTTCGGTGGATGTTGTACTGGAAATCTGACTGGGACAGTCCATAACTCTGCTTAGGGTATTAAAAGAGTACTCCGGCAAAAATGAACTCATCCCCTGTCCACAGGATAGGGGATAAGTAGCTGCTCGAGGGGGGGTCTGACAGCTGGGGTCCACCGCCATCACGGAGATGGGACCCCGGCACTCTCAGTGAGGAGCGTTTGTGGTCTATCGGTAGACGGCACACGTTTTCTCCATTTCTATGGGAGCGCCGATGATGCCGAGAGCTGTACTCGGGTCTTTTCGGCTCTCCCATAGGAATGAAGGGAGTGTGTGCCGGCTGCAGCACGCGCTCCTCACTGAGTGCCAGGTCCCGTCCCGGTGATCACGGGTGACTCCAGAGGTCAGAACCCCCCACGATCAGCTACTTATCCCTCTCCTGTAGATAGAAGATGTTATTTTTCACTGGAGATCCCCTTTAATGGTGAAAGTTCCTTAGACTCGCCACTCCAGTCAAGCCAGCGCCGAACCGATTGTGACTCAGAGGAGTCCACATCTCCTGTGAGAAACATTAAAAGTACAAAAAAAACACTAAGAAGTAGATTTATCAGGTTCCGAAGATTTTTTTTTTTTGCATAAAAAAGTTGCATGTGCGACTTTTCTATACATTCTGCGACTTTTAGAGTTTTGCTTATTCCAAAGCACATTTCTGAAATCTGCTCACGTAGTAATTATTTTTTTATTTTTATTTATGAAGAAAAAAAGTCACATCTCCATTTAAAGGGGTACTCCGGCGCTAAGACATCTTATCCCCTATGCAAAGGAGAGGGGATAAGATGCCTGATCGCGGGGGTTCCGCCGCTGGGGACCCCCGTGATCTTCCACGCCGCACCCCATTAGAATGAGCCCCCAGAGCGTGTTCGCTCTGGGTCTGATTACTGGCGATCACGGGGACAGAGCATAGTGACGTCACGGCTCCGCCCCCCTCCAATGCAAGCCTATGGAGGGGGCGTGACAGCTGTCACGACCCCCGCGATCAGGCATCTTATCCCCTATCCTTTGGATAGGGGATAATATGTCTTAGCGCCGGAGTACCCCTTTAAAAGTCGCATATGTATTCCAGGTCCAACCTGGCTTACAGAAAGTGCAGACGTCCACAGAAAAGGACAGTAACACCCACTGTAACAACTGTTCTTGTTCTGAATCAAGAAACAAAGTGACTACATTAATGTTAATTAATTATATAACTAATAACTATTAATTTTAAGGTTGAAAATACACACTGCACACCTTGTTAATTTTAGGACACGTACATGCTGGCGTACCCACTAAATGTAAAAATTAATATTGTGTTAAAATAGAATAAGGCACAAAATAATTGTGTAAGAATTTTTACAGACTACGTAAATAACCCATATGTGGCACTAAAACTTTTCCTTAAAAAAAAATTAAAATAAAAAAAAGAACCATCCATAGTAATACAGCTTCATGCACATTTTGGGGTGGGTAACGTACAGAGCCATTTTTTTTTTGTGTGTGTGGCTTCACTATTGTTTATGTGCCTGTTGTTGCTGCGCCGTTTTCCTTCCTGACGTAAACTCCGGCCTCAGCGCAGCGACACAAGACTCCGCCCACCAACGTCACAAAATGCTGCCTCAAAATTAAACAAAAAAACCTCCAGAGTCCGGATATTCATGGTGCGGCATAGTATGTTTTTAATATTTTTTTTATTTCTGAGGAGGGGGGATGGATTGCTGCGGGATAGTTGGAGTGCAGCTATTTAGTGCCATTCAGGGTGTCACCCATTGCGGTACGCCCCCCCCCCCCCCCTCCCTGTCACTTTCTAGCAACGCTTCTGGTAATAAAGGGTTGATAACGAACTTCGGCTATTAACATAAAGGGAAAACTTTTCTGCTTTAAAAAATGCTTTTGTAAGCGGGTTTCACGGGTTTTGCTTATGTGCGATTTATTTATCAAGGTCGTGCGACTATTTGATAAATAGGTCACATGGAAGCAAAAGGAAGTTATAAAAAAAAAAAAATAGTCATATAAAAGCCAAACGTATGAAAATAATAATAAATCTCCTTCTAAACCACTCACCATGTGGGGCGCACTGATCGTTGCCTTGTATCCTGTAAGACAGACAAGTATCCAGTTATTATTGTGGGTAGACACTTACCGTATATACCAGTGATGTAGTCCAGTCATCAGGTGTGAATCCTACAGGTTCTTTCTCCAAAGGTCACAATCAGAGGCGCCCTGACGCGCCAGGTAATCCGCTCTCTACACGGAGCCAAGCAAAGATCGGAATAGACGCTAAAGATGACGTTGCTAAGGTGGGGGTTCGCACTGCATTTTGCGTTTCTGTGTATCTTAAAGGGCACCTTTCATCAAAAAAACTTTTGATATATTATAGATTAATGTATGCAGAATAACTTTCCAATTGCATGTTATTAAAAAATATGCTTCTTTCTATTTAATTTTCCACTTTGAAGAAATGACCACTAGGGGTCTCCCTACCAGTCCTTTTTTTTATTTATTTATTTTTTTATAGATTTCAGACTCATGCTGGAGTCCTAAATCTCAGACTGCAGCCGGGACACAGACAAAATCCCTGGCAGGGAGCAGTGCTGAGCTTGTCTGTGTCCCGGCTGCAGTCTAAGATTTAGGACTCCAGCATAAGTCTGAAATCTACAAAAAAATGGACTGCTAGGGAGACCCCTAGTGGTCATTTTGTCAAGTGGAAAATTAAATAGAAAGAAGCATATTTTTTAATGACATGCTATTGGAAAGTTATTCTGCATACATTAATCTATAATATATCAAATTTTTTTGGGATGAATGGTACCCTTTAAAAGGTTTTATACACTCAAAAAGGTAAACTAAAAAAAATATATACGTTAACAGATGCTGCAGTACATACAGCGGAATCTGCTTACTATTGATTTCCGTTATTTAAAAAATCTAAATAAAAATATATAATGGAATATAAAATAAAAAATGTAAAAAAAAATCTAAATAAAAACACATAATAAATATAAAATAAAAATATAGTAATAAAAATATATAAAACAAATCTAAATAAAAATATATAATAAATATAAAATACAAATCTAAATGAAAATATATAATGAATATAAAATAAAAAATATAAAAAAAAAAACTAAATAAAAACACATAAATATAAAATAACAAATCTAAATAAAAATAAATAAATATAAAATAAAAAAAATAAAAGTATATAATGAATATAAAAAAAATACATATAAAATAAAAAATAAAAATATATAATGAATATAAAATAAAAAATATAAAACAAATCTAAATAAGAATACATAAAAAATATAAAATCTAAATGAAAATATATAATGAATATAAAATAAAAATATAAAAAAATAAAAATACATAATAAATATAAAAAATGTAAATAAAAATTATATAATGAATATAAAATAAAAAATATATCTAAATAAAAATAATAAATCTAAAACAAAAATCTAAATAAAAGTATTTAATAAATATAAAATAAAAAAATGAATAAAAATATAAATAAATAAAAAAGGACTGCAACACATACTTTTTTTTTTTTCCTGATATGCACCATAGCGTAGTTGATTTACAGATAAGTGAAAAGTAAAAGGCGCCGAACTTGCTCCAAAGTGGCACCTTTGTTAATGGATACCGGAGCCCAGATCAAGCAGTTGCGTGGAGCAGTGTTTCCCAACAAGGGTCCCTCCAGTTGTTGCAAAACTACAACTCCCAGCATGCCCGGACAGCCGTTGGCTGTCCGGGCATGATGGGAGTTGTAGTTTTGCAACAGCTGCAGGCACACTGGCTGGGAAACACTGGTCTAAGGTATATGGGAGTTGTAGTTTTGCTGAGAGTTGTAGTTTTGCAACAGCTGCAGGCACCCAGGTTGGGATACACTGGCGTACAGACTCACCTATACTCTGGGGAGAATCCATATAGGGGAAATTCTTTATATAAAGGGCTCGATCTGTAGCCATCAGGACGTCCTGCACGCGCTGAGATCGGATCACGCCATTTTCTACAAGAAAAGATTAGATCAAAGTAAAAGTAGCGTCCAGCAATGTGTAAAGTACCAAAAAATATTTAAAAACTATGCAGAAAGAATGTCACTGCTCTTCTACCATCTGTCAATTCAGGGTAATTTTTTGTATTTAATATTATTACCGGTATATTTTTTAACCAATGAACTTAATGCATTATGTGTCATCAGAAAATGACATATTAGGTTTTTGTATTAAACAAATTTTTTTTTAAAGAATTTTCGGAGATTTTTTCTTTTTTTGCTGTTATTTTTCCATTTTACTATCTATATATTATACTGTATAATAATCCTGAAATCTTGCAGTACTTATTCTGGCCACTAGGGTTAAATGATTTGGACTGATATTAAGCTGAGACTTCATGTTCCGTTTGTAATGATAGGGAGGAGGCTGTTGGAAAGTGATCTGTACAGCATTACATTAAATACAACACCAGTAGATAGAGAAGACTACAGATGATGCTCAAAGCTCAGCCTCCCCCTCCCCTGTAGAATAGCCTTTTTGCAGGTCACAGAGCACGCTCCTCCATACAAAGAATAGGGTCTGGAGATGTTCATTGTGTCTTTACGGCACGATATCCCGGTAACGGTATCTGCAGACACCTATGGAGATTGGAAAGAACAAGACACTTACTTCGTAGGTTGTTGATGAGATCGGCGTGCGTTTTCCCACTCGAGGTCCAAGCCATGACTCTTGAGAGCAGGAGTCCGAATGGTAGAGTAATGGTGGCCAGTCGTAAGAAAGAGCTCATGTCACAGAACTGGCGAGGGGGTCCGCAACCTACTCTGCCAAAGAGAGAAGTAGCAGAGTATTAAGACGTGATCGGAGCATTGATACGTCATCAGCCATCTCTCCTGATCCCCCATACACATGATCAGAGCATTGATACGTCATCAGCCATCTCTCCTGATTCCCCCATACACATGATCGGAGCATTGATACGTCATCAGCCATCTCTCCTGATCCCCCATACACATGATCGGAGCATTGATACGTCATCAGCCATCTCTCCTGATCCCCTCCCCCATACACATGATCGGAGCATTGATACGTCTTCAGCCATCTCTGCTGATCCCTCCCCCCATACACATGATCGGAGCATTGATACGTCATCAGCCATCTCTCCTGATCCCCCATACACATGATCAGAGCATTGATACGTCATCAGCCATCTCTCCTGATCCCCCCCATACACATGATCGCAGCATTGATACGTCATCAGCCATCTCTCCTGATCCCCCCTACACTTGATCAGAGCATTGATACGTCATCAGCCATCTCTCCTGATTCCCCCCCCATACACATGATCGGAGCATTGATCGTCATCAGCCATCTCTCCTGATTCCCCCATACACATGATCGGAGCATTGATACGTCATCAGCCATCTCTCCTGATCCCCCATACACATGATCGGAGCATTGATACGTCATCAGCCATCTCTCCTGATCCCCCATACACATAATCGGAGCATTGATTCGTCATCAGCCATCTCTCCTGATCCCCCATACACATGATCAGAGCATTGATACGTCATCAGCCATCTCTCCTGATCCCCCATACACATGATCGGAGCATTGATACGTCATCAGCCATCTCTCCTGATTCCCCCCCCATACACATGATCGGAGCATTGATCGTCATCAGCCATCTCTCCTGATTCCCCCATACACATGATCGGAGCATTGATACGTCATCAGCCATCTCTCCTGATCCCCCATACACATGATCGGAGCATTGATACGTCATCAGCCATCTCTCCTGATCCCCCATACACATAATCGGAGCATTGATTCGTCATCAGCCATCTCTCCTGATCCCCCATACACATGATCAGAGCATTGATACGTCATCAGCCATCTCTCCTGATCCCCCATACACATGATCGGAGCATTGATACGTCATCAGCCATCTCTCCTGATCCCTCCCCCCATACACATGATCGGAGCATTGATCGTCATCAGCTATCTCTCCTGATCCCCCATACACATGATCGGAGCATTGATACGTCATCAGCCATCTCTCCTGATCTCCCATACACATTATCGGAGCATTGATACGTCATCAGCCATCTCTCCTGATCCCCCATACACATGATCGGAGCATTGATACGTCATCAGCCATCTCTCCTGATCCCCCATACACATGATCGGAGCATTGATACGTCATCAGTCATCTCTCCTGATCCCCCATACACATGATCGGAGCATTGATACGTCATCAGCCATCTCTCCTGATCCCCCATACACATGATCGGAGCATTGATACGTCTTCAGCCATCTCTCCTGATCCCCCATACACATGATCAGAGCATTGATACGTCATCAGCTATCTCTCCTGATTCCCCCATACACATGATCGGAGCATTGATACGTCATCAGCCATCTCTCCTGATTCCCCCCCCCCCATACACATGATCGGAGCATTGATACGTCATCAGACATCTCTCCTGATCCCCCCATACACATGATCGGAGCATTGATCGTCATCAGCCATCTCTCCTGATCCCCCATACACATGATCGGAGCATTGATACGTCTTCAGCCATATCTCCTGATCCCCCATACACATGATCAGAGCATTGATACGTCATCAGCCATCTCTCCTGATCCCCCATACACATGATCAGAGCATTGATACGTCATCAGCCATCTCTTCTGATCCCCCATACACATGATCGGAGCATTGATACATCATCAGCCATCTCTCCTGATCCCCCATACACATGATCGGAGCATTGATACGTCATCAGACATCTCTCCTGATCCCCCATACACATGATCGGAGCATTGATACGTCTTCAGCCATCTCTCCTGATCCCCCCCATACACATGATCGGAGCATTGATCGTCATCAGCTATCTCTTGGGTAGTTGAAATCTAACATATCCAACCCCTCTCTCTGCAAAACCAGGGGACTTATGGGAAATATAGGCAGCATTAGGAAATCATTTCTGTGATGAAATTGCAATCAGTATAGCTAAAAAAAAAAAAAAAAAACATGCCTGCCACAGAAGGTAAAACAGGTAAGCACAAGGCATACACAAGAACCACTGCATTATTCTCTAATAAAAGCCTATGCTGCACTATATAAGCCAAAGCCCCAGAGTGTCTGAATCACGGCCTATAAACACTAAGGTTAAATACCAAGGAATACCGAACATATCCAAATGTTAAGAATTATTCCTGCAGACGTCATCGTGCGATTACACCGCACTTCATCTTATGACAGTCGAGGGAACCGCAGCGTCAGCCATGACATCTCGGGGAACATCTGGGAAGATAATGTCCTCTCTACTCTCTGACCCAAGAGAGACACGAGCACATAAACCACCCAGACGTGCCGTCTACCTCCCCGAACCCTGCAGGGTTTATGTGTTCAGGGTAACACAATGTGACCTAGTATTGCGATGAACAGATCTTAAGTGGTTATTGGACGCACCTATAATAACAGGGTTAAAAAAAAACATGGCCGCTTTCTTCTGGAAACAGTGCCACTCATGTCCTCAGGTTGTGTGCGGTATTGCAGCTCAGTTCCGGTGAAGTGAATGGAGCTGAATTGCAATACCGCACACAACAGTACACTGCAATACATCACCTAAATGACAATACATAACTAAAATGACAGTACACTGCAATACATCACCTAAATGACAATACATAACTAAAATGACAGTACACTGCAATATATCACCTAAATGACAATACATAACTAAAATGACAGTACACTGCAATACATCACTAAGATGACAGTACACTGCAATACATCACTAAAACAACAGTACCCTGCAATACACCACTAAAACAACAGTACCCTGCAATACACCACTAAAACAACAGTACCCTGCAATACACCACTAAAACAACAGTACCCTGCAATACATCACTAAAACAACAGTACACTGCAATACATAACTAAGATGACAGTACACTGCAATACATAACTAAGATGACAGTACACTGCAATACATAACTAAGATGACAGTACACTGCAATACATCACTAAGATGACAGTACACTGCAATACATAACTAAAATGACAGTACACTGCAGTACATCACTAAAATGACAGTACACTGCAGTACATCACTAAAATGACAGTACACTGCAATACATAACTAAAATGACAGTACACTGCAGTACATCACTAAAATGACAGTACACTGCAATACATCACTAAAACAACAGTACACTGCAATACATCACTAAAACAACAGTACACTGCAATACATCACTAAAATGACAGTACACTGCAATACATAACTAAGATGACAGTACACTGCAATACATCACTAAGATGACAGTACACTGCAATACATCACTAAAACAACAGTACACTGCAATACATCACTAAGACAACAGTACCCTGCAAAATAATTCTAAAACGACAGTACACTGCAATACATCACTAAGATGACAGTACACTGCAATACATCACTAAGATGACAGTACACTGCAATACATCACTAAGATGACAGTACACTGCAATACATCACTAAGATGACAGTACACTGCAATACATCACTAAGATGACAGTACACTGCAATACATCACTAAAACGACAGTACACTGCAATACATCACTAAAACAACAGTACACTGCAATACATAACTAAAACGACAGTACCCTGCAAAATAATTCTAAAACGACAGTACACTGCAATACATCACTAAGATGACAGTACACTGCAATACATCACTAAGATGACAGTACACTGCAATACATCACTAAGATGACAGTACACTGCAATACATCACTAAGATGACAGTACACTGCAATACATAACTAAAACGACAGTACACTGCAATACATCACTAAAACAACAGTACACTGCAATACATAACTAAAACGACAGTACACTGCAAAATAATTCTAAAAGGACAGTACACTGCAATACATCAGTATTAGTACACACAGTAGCATTGCAGTGTACTGTACAAGAGATTCCATGTTCCAATTCAGGGAAGGGGACAAAAAAATGGAAGTTAAAAGAAAATGATTGATGACGGTGAAAGTCATCAGTAAAAAAAGAAACAGAAACAACTCAACACCATTATGGGTTTTTTTTGTTTGTTTGTTTTTTTGACACCTCGTCTTTTAAAATACTTGGATTAACAAGTGATCTAAAAAGTCCCATCTCCCCCCAAAAAAAGGTATCAATAAAAACAACAAATATATATATATATTTTTAGCTAGTAAGACAAAAACTTTATAAATTCGGTATTGCTTCAAGTGTTATACCATAAATGCTGTAAAGAAAATGAAAATAATTAAAGAAAAAAAAATGCAAAATTTATTTTTTTTTTTTATAAAAATTTGCAACTGTAAAATAAAAGGAGGAGGAAGAAAAAAAACACAAACGCTTTCAATAAAACTCTCTGCGGCCGGGAAGGGGTTAATAGTTTAGGCGGTAAGTCTTAAAGGGGTACTCCATTAGAAAACATTTTTTTTTTTTATCAATTGGTGCCAGAAAGTTAAACAGATTTGTAAATTTACTTCTATTAAAAAAAATCTTAATCCTTCCAGTACTTATCAGCTGCTGTATTCTCCACAGGAAGTTCTTTTCTTTTTTTAATTTCCTTTCTGTCTGACCACAGCGCTCTCTGCTGACACCTCTGTCCGTGTCAGGAACTGTTCGGAGTAGGAGGAAATCCCCGTAGCAAACCTCTCCTGCTCTGGACAGTTCCTGACATGGACAGAGGTGTCAGCAGAGAGCACTGTGGTCAGACAGAAAGGAAATTGAAAAAGGAAAAGAACTTCCTGTGGAGCATGCAGCAGCTGATAAGTACTGGAAGGATTAAGATTTTTAAATAGAAGTAAATTTACAAATCTGTTTAACTTTCTGGCACCAGCTGATTTAAAAAAAAAAATATTTTCCAGTGGAGTACCCCTTTAAATAGAGTTGCAACTCTCCAGCTCTGGGCGAAACTACAACTCCCAGCATGCTCTGACAGCCGAAGGCTGTCAGGGCATGCTGGGAGTTGTAGTTTCGCCCAGAGATGAGCCATAGGGGCCATAAGGGCTTGTGAGGGGCAACACTGGTTAAGGTAAAGCTGAGAACTACAACACGTGACTTGGTACACAGACTGCAGGCGTCTGGGCATGCTGGGAGACGTAGTTTGACATCTGAAATGCCGCGCAGGCGCAGTAACAGCGGTCCAGCATGACGCTTCCATAATGTAAAGCTATGGCGGCCTCGTACCCCCCTCACAACATATACACAGGCCCCGCACTCACCTCCACTCCCACATGAGCCTTCACAGCTGCCGTAGGTAAACACACCAGCGCCGTTACCATGACGAAATACGGGACACGCCCCTTTACCCCGCCCACTCTCTCTGCGAAGGAGAACACGGTTGGCTGTGGTCCTAGTGACGGACAGGTGAGGCGACCAATCAGAGCTCAGCATGGATGACAGTGATTGGACGGTATTGGACACGCCTACAGACGGGCGGAAGTGCTGAACAGGAGCTGGAGAGTGAAAGGAGGTGAGTGTTGTTATGTTTATGGGGCTTGGGGCCCTCACAGGGTCTACATAGGGGCCACACTGGAGCTTTGTGGTGTAGTCAGTGCTACAATGCAACATCTAATAGATCTTTGCTATGTGTAATGTATGGGAGCCATACAAGGGTGGAGGACCAATCACATCGCTGCTTTTATCTCTGTCCCTCAACTGGAAAACGAAAGCTGGAATCTGATTGGTTACTGTTGGAATCAGTTCTTAGCGAGGGTTAAAATGATCCGGAATCGGTGGTAATGTCTGCGGCAATTTGTGCCGGACAGAATCGCCGTCCCATTGACAAAGTGGCGGATTTGGACACGTTTAATCTTCCCACAGAATCCCATTCCTCATTGGAAGTTCTGTCGCGGAACCTACAACGTGTCGACGGAACAGAGGAATTCCCATTGAGATCCATTGGGGGCGGCGGTGGGCTGCTGCTGCGACAGAGAATATGCGCAGAATATCCGTAGTGTGAACGCAGCCTTTAGCTCGCACTGATTTATCTATAGGAGACTCAGTACTAGGATAAGGCCGCGTTCACACTGTGCGACTGATGGAATGTGCGCGCTGAATGTAATACCGGACTCCATAGAGCGCTCATAGACTCCCGTGTAATGTAAATATATACGGCCCCTTTATTAGAGGTAGGAATGTCCTGAACATTTGCACACTACTTGTGTAAATGTCCCTGATCCCGGCAGACCATGTCCCTGATCATCACGCGTTCCGTTATCTCGAGTGGTGCAGGAGCCGCCGCACGCTGAAATTAGGCAAAGGAGAGGGTCAGAAGGTCCTGCAGCACTAACAGTGGAGGGTGCGGAGGCCTCAGTGCGGGAGCGGAGGGAGGGTAAGGGGAATTTTTTTTTTTTTTTTGAAGGGGACTTATTGGGGGAAACTACTTGGGGGCTTCTACCTAATAGGAGGGTTCCCTAACTACTGGGGGCTTCTACCTAAAAGGGGGGTTCCCTAACTACTGGGGGTTTCTCGCCAATACCTAATGGGGGATTCCCTACCTACCCCCTGGGGCTTCTACCTCATAGGGGAATTCTTTACCTACCTGTAAGTGAGGGTCTCATGTTCACCTATGGCTTCTCAAATTCTAGAGCCGCCTGTGATGTCACATGACATTAAAGAGCTGGGGCTGGTGATGTCACGGCCCCACCCCCCTCAAGGCAAATCAATGCAGCACAGCTCCCCTTTAAAAAGAAAAAAAGAAAAAAGTATCAGCACTCATAGCAGGACATCCCTAGTGAGAGCCCATTGTCCTCTCACCATCGTAGCCATTGCCCCCCCCCCCCCCCCCGATCACAGATTGTATTGTTTTGTTTTTCGATTTCTTGTGTCTTTCTCTTCCAGGATTGAGCGGAGTGTTAGTGTAGCATGTGGTACGGTGTATAGCTTAGGGAACCTGCTGTGTATCGTACTGTCATGCTTTGTGTGATTGTAATTGTTAGACATCTTATCGCCTATCTAAAGGATAGACGATAAGATGTCTGATCGCTGGGAACCCCTGCATTCCCCCCGCAGGAGACCGGTACCTCAGCAGCCCGGAGCTAAGTTTTCTCCGAGGCTGATGACGGGCGGTGCAGGGGATGCCCCTTCGTGACGTCATGCCCCGCTCCCACAATACAAGTCTATGGGAGGGGGTGTGACGCCCCTTCCGTAGACCTGCATTGAAGGGGGCGGACGTGACGTCACGAGGGGGTGGGGCCGTGATGTCACAATGTCCAGCCACAAGAAAGTACAAGTCGGCACAACCACCTCTGCTCAATCCGAAATAACCAGGCAACCCATAAACAGATGCACTGCTACCGCAACTGTATGGAAGTCCGTCCGAGTGGTGCTCAGTTCAGAAGACGCAGTGATTGTGTAATCCACACAAGAAAGGAGGAACGAACGGCTCCTCACTCATATCAACGGTGACTTTATTCAGGACAACAGGTGCATAAGACAAACAGGTACGTCCACAGCAGGAGCGGCGTTTTGCGTTTGCACGCTTCTTCCTGAAGAAGCGTGCAAACGTAAAATGTCGCTCCTGCTGTGGACGTACCTGTTTGTCTTATGCACCTGTTGTCCTGAATAAAGTCACCGTTGATATGAGTGAGTAGCCGTTCGTTCCTCCTTTCTTGTGTGGATTCCGTGATGTCACAATGCCCCGTCCCCTGCACTGCCCGTCATCAGCCTCGGAGAAAACTTAGCGGGGGTCCCCAGCAATCAGACATCTTGTCCTCTATCCTTTGGATAGTGGATAAGATATCTAACAGTGGAGTGCCCCATTAAAAGAGCTAAAACAGCAGGTGACCAGCTCCAGGACCATTGTGTCAAGGGAAGCAGCAAGGCGAGACTCCAGGGGGGGAAAAAGAACAAAAACTGAGAAACGTGACCTTGTCAGATGGATCCAGATCTCTATAGAGAAACATGGCCTGGTCAGATGGATCCAGATCTCTATAGAGAAACATGGCCTGGTCAGATGGATCCAGATCTCTATAGAGAAACATGACCTGGTCAGATGGATCCAGATCTCTATAGAGAAACATGACCTGGTCAGATGGACCCAGATCTCTATAGAGAAACATGGCCTGGTCAGATGGATCCAGATCTCTATAGAGAAACATGTCCTGGTCAGATGGATCCAGATCTCTATAGAGAAACATGACCTGGTCAGATGGACCCAGATCTCTATAGAGAAACATGTCCTGGTCAGATGGATCCAGATCTCTATAGAGAAACATGACCTGGTCAGATGGACCCAGATCTCTATAGAGAAACATGTCCTGGTCAGATGGATCCAGATCTCTATAGAGAAACATGTCCTGGTCAGATGGATCCAGATCTCTATAGAGAAACATGGCCTGGTCAGATGGATCCAGATCTCTATAGAGAAACATGACCTGGTCAGATGGACCCAGATCTCTATAGAGAAACATGACCTGGTCAGATGGACCCAGATCTCTATAGAGAAACATGGCCTGGTCAGATGGATCCAGATCTCTATGGAGAAACATGGCCTGGTCAGATGGATCCAGATCTCTGTAGAGAAACATGGCCTGGTCAGATGGATCCAGATCTCTATAGAGAAACATGTCCTGGTCAGATGGATCCAGATCTCTGTAGGGAAACATGTCCTGGTCAGATGGATCCAGATCTCTATAGAGAAACATGGCCTGGTCAGATGGATCTAGATCTCTATAGAGAAACATGTCCTGGTCAGATGGATCCAGATCTCTATAGAGAATCATGGCCTTGTCAGATGGATCCAGATCTCTATAGAGAAACATGACCTGGTCAGATGGATCCAGATCTCTATAGAGAAACATGGCCTGGTCAGATGGATCCAGATCTCTATAGAGAAACATGACCTGGTCAGATGGATCTAGATCTCTATAGAGAAACATGACCTGGTCAGATGGATCCAGATCTCTATAGAGAAACATGACCTGGTCAGATGGATCCAGATCTCTATAGAGAAACATGTACTGGTCAGATGGATCCAGATCTCTATAGAGAAACCTGACCTGGTCAGATGGATCCACATCTAGGCACATTAGATAATTAGCTATAAGATATTAGTGTATATAAGGCTGTATTCACATTACGATTCAAACATACAGCAGCTGGATACGGCAGAGAATTTGGAATCCGGCTGCTGCCGTATTTTCGCCGGAGGACGGAGTCAGCTAGTGACTCCAGTTGGGTCATTTTTGGACCATATCTGTTTCTGTTGCCGGACTGGAATGGCAGCAGACCACAGTTTTCAGTCCAAAAACGGTATTGGTCCAAGGGTTCACACCAAGTACGTTTCCTATATACGTTTTCATTATTGAAAACGCATGGAACTGTATTGAAAACCGTATGCATCCGGTTGCGTACAGTTTGCTTGCAATAAGGTTTTCTCCCGTACTCAAAACCGTGGTTGACTGCAACCGCATACGTTTTTTTTTTAACATGGACGTCAATGGGAAACGCACATGTATACGGTTTTTACTTTGCACATGCGCATTTGCATCCTAAAGTCCCCACCCAAGACCCCTTCCATTAAAAATGGACATAATTTTCAAAAACTAATGTTTTTTTTTTTTTTTGTAAAAACGGATGGAACTGTATGCCCTTTTAAAAACAGTGTACGTTTTAAAAAACGCATACGGTTTACTTTTTCCCGTGCTGTTCCATCCGTTTTTTTGCCATTTGGTTTTCTTTAGAAAAAGTGATTGAAAACAGGATGGCAAAAACATGATGTGAACCCAGCCTAAGGGTGCATTCGCTCCACGTTTTTGCAATACAGTTCCCGTATACGTTTTCTATGTGAAAACCTTATGAAACCGTATGCATTGATATATGTCCAAATTAAATGTAAATATATATATATATACACACACAAATAAAATAGGAAAAGGGGATAACGTCCTAATAAAGAGGTAGATTGTGTGATAGCTGGATGTATAATATAAAGAATAGGGCACAATGCACTATATAGGGGGAGATTTATCAAAACCTGTTCAGGGGAAAAGCTGCTGAGTTGCCCATAGCAACCAATCAGATCGCTTCTTTCAGTTTTGACAAAGGCCTCTGAAAGCAGCGATCTGATTGGTTGCTATGGGCAACTCAGCAGCTTTTCCTGTGGACGGGTTTTGATAAATCTCCCCCTATAAAGTGTATTATACCCTATTCTTCATATTGTACATCCAGCTATCACACAATCTACCTCTTTATTAGGACAAATGATATCATATTAAATGAGCGGATGAGTATGATGGAGAGCAGGGAATCATTATGTGCCGATTATTATTTGTTTTTTGTTTTTTTCTGTGTGTTTTTAAGAATTTACAGATAAAAATAACATATGTAGTAGATGGTAAGTGGGGGGAGCTCTAAAAAATAAGGAAAAAACATCAATATTTAATACATATACATTGTATATACTGCACGGTGTTATATACTATCGATAGTCCAGTAGTGGGTGATGCGAGTGATGATGTCATAGCAGTCTGGACATGATATAAGGAGCTGTTCTTTGAGGGTACTACTGTATGTAGTGAGGAGCGAGGAAGAGAGTTTCCTAGAGATTTGTTACAGATTTCCTAGAGTTGTACTAGAGATTTTCTACTGACAAGAAAATGGCGCAGATTTCCTGTCTGGCCGTGAAGGTTCCATCATCTTCCATTGAGGCCGACAACATCCAATGGATCCAGAGCATAAGGAACTGCCCCCCGGCATTCAGACCTGGAAGATTCACCAAGAAGGTGTCTAGAGCGCCAAGAATTAAGAGAATAATTGCACTTAGAGGGGAAATCCCACCAACCCCGAGGAGGAGGAGAAAGAAGGAGAGACGTACTCAATCTTCAGTCATCTTGGATGCGGACGCCATGACATATAAGAAAAGAGTCATTAAGTCCAAACCAGTATTCATAGAGGACAGATATCCAAAAAGGGTCTCCAGAAAACCGGCACTAGACCCAATCACTGAAGATCTGGAAGAGAAGGTGGGAGAAAAGATGGAGGAGAAGAAAGATGGAGGAATGGAGGAGAAGAAAGATGGAGGAATGGAGGAGAAGAAAGATGGAGGAATGGAGGAGAAGAAAGATGGAGGAATGGAGGAGAAGAAAGATGGAGGAATGGAGGAGAAGAAAGATGGAGGAATGGAGGAGAAGGAAGATGGAGGAATGGAGACGAAGGAAGATGGAGGAATGGAGGAGAAGGAAGATGGAGGAATGGAGGAGAAGGAAGATGGAGGAATGGAGGAGAAGGAAGATGGAGGAATGGAGATGAAGGAAGATGGAGGAATGGAGATGAAGGAAGATGGAGGAATGGAGATGAAGGAAGATGGAGGAATGGAGATGAAGGAAGATGGAGGAATGGAGGAGAAGAAAGATGGAGGAATGGAGGAGAAGAAAGATGGAGGAATGGAGACGAAGGAAGATGGAGGAATGGAGACGAAGGAAGATGGAGGAATGGAGACAAAGGAAGATGGAGGAATGGAGACGAAGGAAGATGGAGGAATGGAGACAAAGGAAGATGGAGGAATGGAGGAGAAGGAAGATGGAGGAATGGAGGAGAAGGAAGATGGAGGAATGGAGATGAAGGAAGAAGCCGTAAGGCCAAGAGGCCGGATCAGGCCATGGTGGAGGAACCTGAAACACAGATTTAACTCCATTTTCGGCTGCTGGAAAAAGAACAAACAACAAGAAGAACATGAAGAAATATTCCCGATACATTATTCAAAACAGTATTGTTTTCTGGAATAAAATAGTCGGAATTAACAATGTTTGCTTTTGTTTTTTTTGGTTCACCATGTAAGATAAATAACATTATTGTTTTATAGGACAAGTCATAACCAACCGGGCAATATCTTTTATGCATGGGTTTTTTGTGTTTTTTTTTATTATTTATGTTTATTATAATACAGGGCTTTATTAAAAATTATTTATTGAAAAACATAATTTTTTTAAATTTTGTTTTAATTTTAAACTTTTTTCCCAATCTTAACTTTTTTCCTGTTGGGATCCTTGATCAGAGCCTGAGTGCAGACAGGAGCGGGAGGTCGCGCCGATCTAAGGATACGTTGACACATTGCGGCCATGTCCTAGTTTATTGCCACGACTACCACAAAATCATGGGAGAATAAAGAGTGTTTTTATTTTTCTTAAAGAGGTACTTCACCCCTAGACATCTTATTCCCTCATGACGTCACACCTTCCCTCTCAATGCAGGTCTATGGGAGGGGACGTGACGGCCGCCATGCCCCCCCCCCCACAGACTTTGATTGAGGGGACGTGGCTGTGACATTACCAGCCTCCGGTGCCATTGCCGGTGTTCTAACCTAATGCCGGGTGCTGCTCGGACATCGCGGGATGTCCCAGCGGTGGGACCCCTCAATTAGACATCTGATCCCTTATCCTTTGGATAGGGAATAAGATGTCTAGGGGGCAGAGTACCACTTCCACAGACTTTGCCGAAAAGCACCAAAAAGTCTCTGTTTTTGAGACATAATTAATGTGGCCAGCAGGTGGCAGCATCACACAGTAAAAGTGTTGTCAGTGGTGGTGGAGCATGAGGCCAAGTCTGGGACAGAGGGGCTTGTGGTTGGGGGCAATGGGGGACAAACATCAGGTGTAATGTGCAGTCTTCATATGGAGATACAAACGACATCTGAGGCCCCATGATGCACTGGGGTGCTCACTACTAGTCTATAGAATGAAACCCAAATCTAGTGTCCTCCAACCTGTGGCTCCTTTGACTACAACTCCCATCATGTTCTGACCGCCTTCAGCTCCCCAGGCCTGATTGGAGTTGGAGTTTTGCCATCTGTATAGATTGTAAACCAGAAACACATTGTCCAAATTATTTTAAAAAAATGTCTAAAAAAGTTGCATAGTTTTTTATTATACAGCAACGAAAGTGTGATTGTCCGCATTAGCAAAAAACATCTGCGACATATTACAACTCCTCACTGTTTAGGTAAATGGGGCTCAGCTGCAATACCAGACACATCCATGGGCAAGGGTGGCACTGCTTCTGGAATCGATCAGACCTTTTCTTTAATGCTTAAAGGGGTACTCCGGTGGAATTATTATTATTATTATTTTTATCAACTGGTGCCAGAAAGTTAAACATATTTGTAAATTACTTCTATTAAAAAATCTTTACCATTCCAGTACTTTTTAGCTGCTGAATACTACAGAGGAAATTCTTTTCTTTTTGAATACATTTTTTGTCTTGTCCACAGTGCTCTCTGCTGACACCTCTGTCCATATCAGGAACTGTCCAGAACAGGAGAAAATCCTCATAGCAAACTTATGCTGCTCTGGACAGTTCCTGATATGGACAGAGGTGTCAGCAGAGAGCACTGTGGACAAGACAAAAAAGAAATTCAAAAAGAAAAGAATTTCCTCTGTAGCATACAGCTGCTAAAAAGTACTGGAAGGGTAAAGATTTTTAAATAGAAGTGATTTACAAATCTGTTTAACTTTCTGGCACCAGTTCATTTAAAAAAAATAAAAAATAAATAAGTTTTCCACCGGAAGAAACCCCTTTAAGCTGCCCATACATATTACAATAATGTCCGGCTCATCATCTTATGTGCGTGGGGCCTCCAGACTTGGATTTCACTTTGCCGATTCTTTTGCCGGGTGTAATAGTACAGAAAACTTTAAAGTGAAGATTTTTCCCATTTTTTTGCATATATATATATTGAGCTGATTTTTCAAATTTTTTCGTATATATATATTGAACTGACTTTTTTCTCATTTTTTCGGATATATATATTGAACTGACTTTTCTTTGTCGCCTTCATCTGCAGAGTCTCCAGCACCAATGAGGATGATCGAGAGCCTGGATTCGGCCGACATGGTGTCCAGCAGTGACATGTGGGCGGAGATTTGCCCCAGCGCCCCGGATGTCCTGGATGAGAACCCCTCGGACTGCTTCACCGATTCCTTCCTGTGTCCTCATCCTAGTGAGATCCCCCAGAACGGAGCCGCCTCCTACTCCCCAAAACCCTGGGCCCCATTACAAGACTCAGAAATGTACTTAGCAACATTAGGTCAGTGAACCGGGTCCCTTCTGCTTCCTAATTCTCATTATTCATCCCCCGAATTACATGAAATACAATGCAGAGGACGGGAGGAAAGGAGCCGCCATGACTTTACCATGTGGACGTGTCCTTCGATCGGATAATGTGCAAGGACTGGGGGAGGTCCTGCCGGGGACTGGAGGGATAGAGGGAAGTCCTGCCGGGGACTGGAGGGAGAGAGGGAAGTCCTGCCGGGGACTGGGGGAGGAGAGGGAAGTCCTGCCGGGGACTGGGGGAGGAGAGGGAAGTCCTGCCGGGGACTGGAGGAAGAGAGGGAAGTCCTGCCGGGGACTGGAGGGATAGAGGGAGGTCCTGCCGGGACTGGAGTGAGAGAGGGAAGTCCTGCCGGGACTGGGGGAGGAGAGGGAAGTCCTGCCGGGGACTGGAGGGATAGAGGGAGGTCCTGCCGGGGACTGGAGGGATAGAGGGAGGTCCTGCCGGGGACTGGAGGGATAGAGGGAAGTCCTGCCGGGGACTGGAGAGATAGAGGGAAGTCCTGCCGGGGACCGGAGGGATAGAGGGAAATCCTGCCGGGGACCGGAGGGATAGAGGGAAGTCCTGCTGGGGACTGGAGGGATAGAGGGAGGTCCTGCCGGGGACTGGAGGGATAGAGGGAGGTCCTGCCGGGGACTGGAGGGATAGAGGGAAGTCCTGCCGGGAACGGAGGGATAGAGGGAAATCCTGCCGGGGACTGGGGGAGGAGAGGGAAGTCCTGCCGGGGACTGGAGAGATAGAGGGAAGTCTTGCCGGGGACCGGAGGGATAGAGGGAAGTCCTGCCGGGGACTGGAGAGATAGAGGGAAGTCTTGCCGGGGACCGGAGGGATAGAGGGAAATCCTGCCGGGGACCGAAGGGATAGAGGGAAGTCCTGCTGGGGACTATGAAGGAGAGGGAAGTCCTGCTGGGGTGTGAGGGTAGCTGAGACATGAGAGGACTGTTCTCCATAATGTACAGCACTGTCCTTTAACCTGTTACTCTCCAGATTGAAGCCAGTCTAGGTGTCATCTGTAGGTGAAGGGACAGATCACTGCAGAGATTGTCTGGATGTTGAGTTTACAGGTTACATTTACTGATATTACGGAGACAACACTTTCCAGATACCAGAAATGAATAGAAAATGTCATAATACAGTTTTGTCCACTATGTGTATTCGGTGTCATCGTGGAGTCATTACATCATTTTGTGTTTCCCAACCAGGGTGCCTCCAGCTGTTGCAAAACTACAATTCCCAGCATGCCCGGACAGCCGAAGGCTGTCCGGGCATGCTGGGAGTTGTAGTTTTGCAACAGCTGGAGGCACCCTGGTTGGGAAACACTGTCCTACACTATACACAATACTGATCGCATTATATGGTATACCCTGCACTCTGTGTACTTCTACTTTCGGAGAATAAAAGACCATTTCTATATATATATATATATAATTTTATCCTTCCAGAACGCAAGTTACAGAAAATTAAAGGTCAGACGTGTGAGGTGACGTCCAAGGATATGTTACTCTCTCTGGGGAAAGCCAAAAAAGAATGCTGGGACCGATTCCTGCAGGAATCCTCTGAGACCGAAGCTTACATCGATACCGGTGACCTTGACAATAGGTACGGAGAAGCGGCCATTACTTATAATGTATTAGAGATAACTAATGCCTTTGGCTGTCCAGGCATGCTGGGAGTTGTAGTTTTGGAAAAGCTAGAGGCTCCCTGGTTTGGAAACACTACTTTATAGGGGGACTCGGGTGAAAACATTTTGTTTTTATCAGTTGGTGCCAGAAAGTTAAACAGATTTGTTAAATGATTTCTATATAAGAATCTTAAAGGGGTACTCCGGTGGAATTTTGTCTTAGGGCCGGAGTACCCCTTTAATAAATGTTGCTGAGAAACATTAGATCATTGTGCATGTTGTGGATGTGCGACCATGTCCGTTTTCGCTATTTGAATTTTCCTTCTAGACCAGTGGTTTGTAACCTTGTTGGAGGTGCTGAACCCCCCCCCCCCCCCAGCTTCATATGCGCATTCACCGAACCCCTCTTAATTGGAAAAATAAAATGTGATTTTTTTCAAATTCAAAACATAGGAGGTATATACTTATACATAGGAGGTATATACTTATACATAGGAGGTCTATATTTATACATAGGAGGTATATATTTATACATAGGAGGTATATATTTATACATAGGAGGTCTATATTTATACATAGGAGGTCTATATTTATACATAGGAGGTCTATATTTATACATAGGAGGTATATACTTATACATAGGAGGTATATATTTATACATAGGAGGTATATATTTATACATAGGAGGTATATATTTATACATAGGAGGTATATATTTATACATAGGAGGTATATATTTATACATAGGAGGTCTATATTTATACATAGGAGGTATATATTTATACATAGGAGGTATATATTTATACATAGGAGGTATAGATTTATACATAGGAGGTATATACGTATACATAGGAGGTATAGATTTATACATAGGAGGTATATACTTATACATAGGAGGTATATATTTATACATAGGAGGTATATACTTATACATAGGAGGTATATACTTATACATAGGAGGTCTATATTTATACATAGGAGGTATATATTTATACATAGGAGGTATATATTTATACATAGGAGGTCTATATTTATACATAGGAGGTATATATTTATACATAGGAGGTATATATTTATACATAGGAGGTATAGATTTATACATAGGAGGTATAGATTTATACATAGGAGGTATATACTTATACATAGGAGGTATATATTTATACATAGGAGGTATATACTTATACATAGGAGGTATATACTTATACATAGGAGGTCTATATTTATACATAGGAGGTATATATTTATACATAGGAGGTATATATTTATACATAGGAGGTCTATATTTATACATAGGAGGTATATATTTATACATAGGAGGTATATATTTATACATAGGAGGTCTATATTTATACATAGGAGGTCTATATTTATACATAGGAGGTCTATATTTATACATAGGAGGTATATATTTATACATAGGAGGTATATATTTATACATAGGAGGTATATATTTATACATAGGAGGTCTATATTTATACATAGGAGGTATATATTTATACATAGGAGGTCTATATTTATACATAGGAGGTATATACGTATACATAGGAGGTATATATTTATACATAGGAGGTATATATTTATACATAGGAGGTATATATTTATACATAGGAGGTATATATTTATACATAGGAGGTCTATATTTATACATAGGAGGTCTATATTTATACATAGGAGGTATATATTTATACATAGGAGGTATATACTTATACATAGGAGGTATATATTTATACATAGGAGGTATATACTTATACATAGGAGGTATATACTTATACATAGGAGGTATATATTTATATATAGGAGGTATATATTTATACATAGGAGGTCTATATTTATACATAGGAGGTCTATATTTATACATAGGAGGTATATATTTATACATAGGAGGTATATATTTATACATAGGAGGTATATACTTATACATAGGAGGTATATATTTATACATAGGAGGTATATACTTATACATAGGAGGTATATACTTATACATAGGAGGTATATATTTATATATAGGAGGTATATATTTATACATAGGAGGTCTATATTTATACATAGGAGGTCTATATTTATACATAGGAGGTATATATTTATACACAGGAGGTATATATTTATACACAGGAGGTATATATTTATACATAGGAGGTATATATTTATACATAGGAGGTCTATATTTATACATAGGAGGTATATACTTATACATAGGAGGTATATATTTATACATAGGAGGTCTATATTTATACATAGGAGGTATATATTTATACATAGGAGGTATATATTTATACATAGGAGGTATATACTTATACATAGGAGGTATATATTTATACATAGGAGGTATATATTTATACATAGGAGGTATATACTTATACATAGGAGGTATATATTTATACATAGGAGGTATATATTTATACATAGGAGGTATATATTTATACATAGGAGGTCTATATTTATACATAGGAGGTATATATTTATACATAGGAGGTATATACTTATACATAGGAGGTATATACTTATACATAGGAGGTATATATTTATACATAGGAGGTATATATTTATATATAGGAGGTCTATATTTATACATAGGAGGTATATATTTATACATAGGAGGTATATATTTATACATAGGAGGTATATACTTATACATAGGAGGTATATATTTATACATAGGAGGTATATATTTATACATAGGAGGTCTATATTTATACATAGGAGGTATATATTTATACATAGGAGGTATATATTTATACATAGGAGGTATATATTTATACA
Organism: Hyla sarda; assembly: GCF_029499605.1. Taxonomy (NCBI): domain Eukaryota; kingdom Metazoa; phylum Chordata; class Amphibia; order Anura; family Hylidae; genus Hyla; species Hyla sarda. The sequence continues at coordinate 102,441,995 of NC_079199.1, forward strand.
TAGGAGGTATATACTTATACATAGGAGGTATATATTTATACATAGGAGGTATATATTTATACATAGGAGGTATATATTTATACATAGGAGGTATATATTTATACATAGGAGGTATATATTTATACATAGGAGGTATATATTTATACATAGGAGGTATATATTTATACATAGGAGGTATATATTTATACATAGGAGGTATATACTTATACATAGGAGGTATATACTTATACATAGGAGGTATATATTTATACATAGGAGGTATATATTTATATATAGGAGGTATATATTTATACATAGGGGGTATATATTTATACATAGGGGGTATATATTTATACATAGGAGGTCTATATTTATACATAGGAGGTCTATATTTATACATAGGAGGTATATACTTATACATAGGAGGTATATATTTATACATAGGAGGTATATATTTATATATAGGGGGTATATATTTATACATAGGGGGTATATATTTATACATAGGGGGTATATATTTATACATAGGAGGTATATATTTATATATAGGAGGTATATATTTATACATAGGGGGTATATATTTATACATAGGGGGTATATATTTATACATAGGAGGTATATATTTATACATAGGAGGTATATATTTAAGTATATATTTATACATAGGTGCACAAAATGAACAAAACCATTAAGACACATTAGGTGCAGGCAGTGTTCCCCCACATTAGGTGCAGGCAGTGTTCCCCCACACATTAGGCAGGCAGTGTTCCCCCACACATTAGGCAGGCAGTGTTCCCCCACACATTAGGCAGGCAGTGTTCCCCCACACATTAGGCAGGCAGTGTTCCCCCACACATTAGGCAGGCAGTGTTCCCCCACACATTAGGCAGGCAGTGTTCCCCCACACATTAGGCAGGCAGTGTTCCCCCACACATTAGGCAGGCAGTGTTCCCCCACACATTAGGCAGGCAGTGTTCCCCCACATTAGGCAGGCAGTGTTCCCCCACATTAGGCAGGCAGTGTTCCCCCACATTAGGCAGGCAGTGTTCCCCCACATTAGGTGCAGGCGGTATTCCCTCCACATTAGGTGCAGGCAGTGTTCCCCCACATTAGGGGCAGGCGGTGTTCCTCCCACATTAGGCAGGCAGTGTTCCCCCACACATTAGGCAGGCAGTGTTCCCCCACACATTAGGCAGGCAGTGTTCCCCCACACATTAGGCGCAGGCAGTGTTCCCCCACATTAGGCAGGCGGTGTTCCCCCACATTAGGCAGGCGGTGTTCCCCCCACATTAGGCAGGAAGTGTTCCCCCACACATTAGGCAGGCAGTGTTTCCCCACATTAGGCAGGTAGTGTTTCCCCACATTAGGCAGGCAGTGTTCCCCCCACATTAGGCAGGCAGTGTTCCCCCACACATTAGGCAGGCAGTGTTCCCCCCACATTAGGCGCAGGCAGTGTTCCCCCCACATTAGGCGCAGGCAGTGTTCCCCCACATTAGGCAGGCAGTGTTCCCCCACATTAGGCAGGCAGTGTTCCCCCCACATTAGGCAGGCAGTGTTGCCCCACATTAGGCGCAGGCAGTGTTCCCCCACATTAGGCAGGCAGTGTTCCCACACATTAGGCGCAGGCAGTGTTCCCCCACATTAGGCAGGCAGTGTTCCCCCCCACATTAGGCAGGCAGTGTTCCCCCCACATTAGGCAGGCAGTGTTCCCCCACATTAGGCAGGCAGTGTTCCCCCACATTAGGCAGGCAGTGTTCCCCCACATTAGGCAGGCAGTGTTCCCCAACATTAGGCAGGCAGTGTTCCCCCACATTAAGCAGGCAGTGTTCCCCCACATTAGGCAGGCAGTGTTCCCCCACATTAGGCAGGCAGTGTTCCCCCACATTAGGCAGGCAGTGTTCCCCCACATTAGGCAGGCAGTTTTCCCCCACATTAGGTGCAGGCAGTGTTCCCCCACATTAGGTGCAGGCAGTGTTCCCCCACATTAGGTGCAGGCGGTATTCCCTCCACATTAGGTGCAGGCGGTGTTCCCCCACATTAGGGGCAGGCGGTGTTCCCCCCACATTAGGCAGGCAGTGTTCCCCCACACATTAGGCAGGCAGTGTTCCCCCACACTTTAGGCAGGCAGTGTTCCCCCACACATTAGGCGCAGGCAGTGTTCCCCCACATTAGGCAGGCGGTGTTCCCCCACATTAGGCAGGCGGTGTTCCCCCCACATTAGGCAGGAAGTGTTCCCCCACACATTAGGCAGGCAGTGTTTCCCCACATTAGGCAGGTAGTGTTTCCCCACATTAGGCAGGCAGTGTTCCCCCCACATTAGGCAGGCAGTGTTCCCCCACACATTAGGCAGGCAGTGTTCCCCCACACATTAGGGAGGCAGTGTTCCCCCCACATTAGGCGCAGGCAGTGTTCCCCCACATTAGGCAGGCAGTGTTCCCCCCACATTAGGCAGGCAGTGTTCCCCCACATTAGGCAGGCAGTGTTCCCCCCACATTAGGCAGGAAGTGTTCCCCCACACATTAGGCAGGCAGTGTTTCCCCACATTAGGCAGGTAGTGTTTCCCCACATTAGGCAGGCAGTGTTCCCCCCACATTAGGCAGGCAGTGTTCCCCCACACATTAGGCAGGCAGTGTTCCCCCCACATTAGGCGCAGGCAGTGTTCCCCCCACATTAGGCGCAGGCAGTGTTCCCCCACATTAGGCAGGCAGTGTTCCCCCACATTAGGCAGGCAGTGTTCCCCCCACATTAGGCAGGCAGTGTTGCCCCACATTAGGCGCAGGCAGTGTTCCCCCACATTAGGCAGGCAGTGTTCCCACACATTAGGCAGGCAGTGTTCCCCCACATTAGGCAGGCAGTGTTCCCCCCCACATTAGGCAGGCAGTGTTCCCCCCACATTAGGCAGGCAGTGTTCCCCCCACATTAGGCAGGCAGTGTTCCCCCACATTAGGCAGGCAGTGTTCCCCCACATTAGGCAGGCAGTGTTCCCCCACATTAGGCAGGCAGTGTTCCCCAACATTAGGCAGGCAGTGTTCCCCCACATTAAGCAGGCAGTGTTCCCCCACATTAAGCAGGCAGTGTTCCCCCACATTAGGCAGGCAGTGTTCCCCCACATTAGGCAGGCAGTGTTCCCCCACATTAGGCAGGCAGTGTTCCCCCACATTAGGCAGGCAGTGTTCCCCCACATTAGGTGCAGGCAGTGTTCCCCCACATTAGGTGCAGGCAGTGTTCCCCCACATTAGGTGCAGGCGGTATTCCCTCCACATTAGGTGCAGGCGGTGTTCCCCCACATTAGGGGCAGGCGGTGTTCCCCCCACATTAGGCAGGCAGTGTTCCCCCACACATTAGGCAGGCAGTGTTCCCCCACACATTAGGCAGGCAGTGTTCCCCCACACATTAGGCAGGCAGTGTTCCCCCACACATTAGGCGCAGGCAGTGTTCCCCCACATTAGGCAGGCGGTGTTCCCCCACATTAGGCAGGCGGTGTTCCCCCCACATTAGACAGGAAGTGTTCCCCCACACATTAGGCAGGCAGTGTTTCCCCACATTAGGCAGGTAGTGTTTCCCCACATTAGGCAGGCAGTGTTCCCCCCACATTAGGCAGGCAGTGTTCCCCCACACATTAGGCAGGCAGTGTTCCCCCACACATTAGGGAGGCAGTGTTCCCCCCACATTAGGCGCAGGCAGTGTTCCCCCACACTAGGCAGGCAGTGTTCCCCCCACATTAGGCAGGCAGTGTTCCCCCCACATTAGGCAGGCAGTGTTGCCCCACATTAGGCGCAGGCAGTGTTCCCACACATTAGGCAGGCAGTGTTCCCCCACATTAGGCAGGCAGTGTTCCCACACATTAGGCAGGCAGTGTTCCCACACATTAGGCAGGCAGTGTTCCCCCACATTAGGCAGGCAGTGTTCCCCCCCACATTAGGCAGGCAGTGTTCCCCCCCACATTAGGCAGGCAGTGTTCCCCCCACATTAGGCAGGCAGTGTTCCCCCACATTAGGCAGGCAGTGTTCCCCCACATTAGGCAGGCAGTGTTCCCCCACATTAGGCAGGCAGTGTTCCCCCACATTAAGCAGGCAGTGTTCCCCCACATTAGGCAGGCAGTGTTCCCCCACATTAGGCAGGCAGTGTTCCCCCACATTAGGCAGGCAGTGTTCCTCCACAGACATACACCCTCCAGCCATATACAGTGTTTGCCTGTGTACTGCCCACTTCAGTGCTCTGACCACCGCTCCGGCTATAGCAGTAGGTCTCGGGACCGGTGGTCGGAGCCCCGAAGATGACGTCCCGCTGGTCACTTACCAAGCTGACCAGCACCCGTCTTCCTCCTCCTCGATCCTCCGGTCCTCGGCGCCTTCGTTTCTATGGGCACATGTACGGGACGTCAGTGACATCCCGGCGTCCGCTAGTTAATAGTGATGGGGGGAATTGCCCCGTCGCTACAGGATGGGCAAACACCAACTCTGCTCGGGGCCCCAAGAAATTGCTTGGTTTGCCTGTCCTGTTGTGACGGGCCTGGAGTCGGCTGTGTGTTTGACCTCCGCCGAACCCGCGAGACTGACTCGCCGAACCCCTGGGGTTAAGAACCACTGTTCTAGTGGGTTGGCTGAATATATATATTTAACTTGTGGGCGTATACATTATGTCATGGCTACATTGTTATCTGATTGGATACTACTAACCTCACAAATATGGTCCTTCTCTGAAGTCTCGACACAGCAGCGTGACCATTTTCCTGCTGCATATATACTGAATTAGTCTATAGTGTGTAATGTTGCCTATCTACCACAAATACATCTCCTAATATTTTACAAGGAGTCATCTGCCGGCTACCGACCGGAATCCATTACCTCCCCCGACACATTAAATGGCAGCTCATTACCCCCGCTCGGTCTTAGCGTTTGGCTTCTCCGCCTACGCCTATTGATTTTTTTTTCTCTTTTTTTAATTCTCACATTTTCAGCACGCTAGAACACTTGAAGAGGTGGCTGCAGCCGGAGAAAGTGGCGATCAACGCGGAAGAAGTACAATACCTAATACCCGGCGAATCTCCGCCAGTAAGTGGCGACAGCGAGCAGGACTCGTCTTCTGTGGAGCAGTGAGGTCCTCTGTGCTGCTGTGGAACCTACGGTCCGTATATACAAATAGTTACAATGTATATTTTACCTTCATCCTGGACAACATAATTAACTAAAATGACATAATTTAATGTAATAAAACTTTGATATTCTGACTTTTTTACACTTTATTTGTATTACGTTTTTAGTATTATATATGTTTAAAAGGAATTCGCTATGTTTGCTGCTATATTTGCCTCCAGTTCTTGCAAAACTACAACTCCCAGCATGCGCTCCCCCTCCCCGCATACATTTATTCTGCAGGGGGACACTTGCCCGACCCTTTTCTCCTCTGACATCCAGAGTCAACAGAGAGTCGAGAGGTCATCGTACACATAGATCAGTGTTTCCCAACTGGTGTGTCTCCAGCTGTTGATAAACTACAACTCCCAGCATACGCTCCCCCTCCCCACATACACTAGCACATTTATTCTGCAGGGGGACACTTGCCCGACCCTTCTCTTCTCTGACATCCAGAGTCAACAGAGAGTCGAGAGGCCATCATACACATAGTTCAGTGTTTCCCAACCGGTGTGTCTCCAGCTGCTGAAAAACTACAACTCCCAGCATGCACTCTCCATCCCCGCATATACTAGCACATTTATTCTGCAGGAGGACACTTGCCCGACCCTTCTCTTCTCTGACATCCAGAGTCAACAGAGAGTCGAGAGGTCATTGTACACATAAATCAGTGTTTCACAACCGGTGTGTCTCCAGCTGCTGAAAAACTACAACTCCCAGCATGCACTCTCCATCCCAGCATATACTAGCACATTTATTCTGCAGGGGGACACTTGCCCGACCCTTCTCTCCTCTGACATCCAGAGCCAACAGAGAGTCGAGAGGCCATCGTACACATAGATCAGTTTTTTTTGAAACAGTGTTCCTCCAGCTGTTGCAAAACTACAACTCCCAGCATGCCTGGTTAGCCTGTTGAGGTGATGGCAGTTGCCAAACTTCTTCCTATTTCTTAGCCTAGTGTCAAGGAGGTGGGGCCAAGCTGTTTAAGTGCCTCATCTCTCAGCTCCTCCTAGACGGATTTACTCAGGGAGGGCCTCGGAGGCAAGGGCAAGTGAGGAGGCGTGCCAGGCTGTGGCACATGAGTGAATGGAGCCAAGTTGTAATACCATACACAACCTGGATGTGGTGCAGTTTTTGGAAGAAATTCGCTCAGTTTTTTTTCCTGACTAACCCCTTTAAAAAAAAAAAAAAAGTTTAATGCCATTTATTTTGCTTTCCTATAGGCGATTATTTTTCCAATACACATCACATACAAAAACCAACCAAAATCCCCAAATCTTTGTCCGTTTCCCTACCCAACCCAGCGTCCCACCCAACCAACCCATGACAAAATCTGACTCCCGAGAGGGGGGGAGGAAAAAAAAAGGACATTTGTTTCTTATATATATGACCTTGGGCACTATATACAATGTCATCCATTATCAATATGATTTCATGTATGTAATTCCTAGAAACCTTGTATTTGTTTTGTGTTGTACCAACAATAGTTTCTTCCAAAATATAGGGATGTCTAAGAATGAGAAGCAGCGCCCCCCTAGTCCTTGGGCATGAACTGCAGTGACCTTGGACGAGCCCTTTACATTCCTACCTTAAAGGGGTACTCCACTGCTCCGCGTTTGGAACAAACTGTTCCAAACGCTGGAGCCGGCGCCGGGAGCTCGTGATGTCATAGCCCCGCCCCCTCATGACGGCTGTCACGCCCCCTCCCATAGACTTGCACTGAGGGGACTGGGCTAGGATGTCATGAGCTCCCAGCTCCAGCGTTTGGAACAGTTTGTACCCCTTTAAGTAAATCTTCATCAGGCTGGATCAGAGCAGTCAAGGAGCATTATACTATGCTACAATGCTATGCCTAGCCAAAACTGATTTCTGGCTTGTCCACGGGATGGTTCATCAGTCATTGAACGTGAAGGTAACTGCAGTAACCAGGCACGGGGACTAGGCAGGAGGAATGGGACCAACTTCTACTCACCCTATTTACGGCAAAGATCTATGCCCGGCTGGGGGGCTTGTTAAATGGACCCTGACGATCAGCGATCAATGGTCTGTTTTTGCCCGGCCCCTTTAACCACTTTAATACCATGGGTATTTTGAGTTTTAAATGGTCACAAATATTTCAACGTAATTCTCAGGATAAGCCGCTGTGTATGAGGGGTAGCACTATTTATGGCCATTAGATCACTATATGGCATCTTTCACTCGTTTTCCCCTCTGCAGGCTCCATCTCTAATTTCAGTAGCTGCTATGATGTCTCCCATACACTTCACACACAAGTGGGGATTCTGCTCTCCTTTACGTCTATATCACACCCTTAAAAGCAGCAGCAGCATGGAGGGCATTATAGAGCATTACTGAGCAGTGTAAGCTGTGAATCCAGCTCTGGGGGGATATAATACTTACTAGAGCTTTCAGCAGCTTCTTTGTGTGTGTCTCTTTGCCTCTGGCTCATCCTGAACCTAACTCCTCCCCCTCATACACTTGTACATAACCTGATCCTTCAGTGAGCTGATCATTCTCAAGCTGCTTTTCAGAGAAAATGATGAGTTTAGAAGGGAAGAGGGAACAGAAGAGGAGCCAGAAAAGAATTGAAAGAGGCCCTTTTCTCTAATTACATGTTACCAAGTTTGTCTTATTCCCTTGTACGATTGGTTTATACAAAGTTTGTTGAGCGTTATTGACCATATAATGACCAGACAAGTTTATTGAGTTCTGCATATACTGGTTAATTGGCTATAAATTCTATTTTTATTTTGATTATAGCATCTTTTTTTGCTATTTTTGCAACACACAGGGACATTTGCATTGTTTTTTTTTTTATGGTATTTTTTTTTTTTTACATGTCCTCTAAAAGGTCAGAAAAGATCCTAATACTATGATAATGCTGTTTCCCTGTATACACAACGCTTACTGAAGACTGTATAAATGACCAGAAACAAAATAAAAAAGGAAATAAAAACTGTGTATCCATGGCCTGTGATTCTATGTTCAGCAGCTTTTCCAGAGTATCTTATAAAGATGGACGGTGTATTAGCCTATAGGAAACTGTTATATTTGTCGTTTTTCTATGTGCAGTTGTTTTGTTTGAAAAATAAATAAAATGAATCTTAGATGTTTAACATTGTGCGCTGTTCTATTCTAAGGTCTTCATTATTGGCATGTGCGCTCAAAGGAAGTCATGTAGCCTTATCAGCTGCTGTATGCTTCAGAGGAAGTTGTGTAGTTCTTTCCAGTCTGACCACAGTGCTCTCTGCTGACACCTCTGTCCATGTCAGGAACTGTCCAGAGTAGGAGCAAATCCCCATAGCAAACCTCTCCTACTCTGGACAGTTCCTGACATGGACAGAGGTGTCAGCAGAGAGCATTATGGTCAGACTGGAAAGAACTACACAACTTCCTGTGGAGCATACAGCAGCTGTTAAAGGGCTTATCCAGAAAAACGGAGCTAATTTCTTTCAAAAACAGCTCCACGTCTGTCCCCAGGTTGTATGTGTTATTACAACTTTGCACCATTCACTTTTTTACTCCAGTGGAAAACTTTTTTTGGTTTTTAAATCAACTGGTGCCAGAAAGTTAAACAGATTTGTAAATTACTTCTATTAAAAAAAAATCTTAATCCTTCCAGTACTTATCAGCAGCTGTATACTACAGAGGAAATTCTTTTCTTTTTGGATTTCTTTTCTGTCACGACCACAGTGCTAAACAACAACAAAGGCGTGGTCTCAAATGGCTGGAGGTGCTCAACCCAAAATGCAGTTGTGCATATATACTGGGGGAGCAGATCCTGCCCTTGTGGTCTGTTCCTAGGGGCAATCCCCAGCATAAAAATGCATACAATGGGGGATGCATGCAACAGACTACAAGTGCCACAATGGCATCCTACACCAGATAGACAGTGTGGATGTGTAACAATTAGAATAATACAGGAATTTAGGTGCACTACTGTGGTAGATATAAACAATGACATTGGCTAATCCCTCAACACTGATGTTAAAATTGAGACATTAGCCAGTATATCCTTATATGAAGGACATACAGGGCAAGGTTTCTCAAGTGGCATGGGACCTAACACTAACCTACCTGTGCGTGATAAGCAAAACCAGGGGCCAGTGGGCAATTACAGCAGCATTAGGCCCGACTTACAGCCTCCTCCCAGTAACCTCCAGTGTGGCTGAGCACACATGCAATGGGAGGAGGGAGGCAGACTATAAGCCCCACCCGAGTTGGCTAATATGTTGCCGGCCTCACAAGTGGGCCTCTTGGACAGCTCTTCAGATTTTTCTTCACACTCCTCACCTGGTGAAGCAAATTTATGGTGTAAAGATCGTCTTTCCACTTTCGCAGTGCTCACTGGAACATTCAGAAGCTTAGAAATGCGCCTGTAACCAACGCCGTTGTTATGTTTTACAACATTTAGGTTGTGAAGGTCTGGAGACAGCTCTTTGCTTTTTCCCATCATGAGATGTGTCTTGTGTGACTCCTCGGCAATGAAACCTTTATGTAGCCATCAGATAGGATTGGACCAGCTGATATTAATTTGATTTGACAAGGGGCTGGATTGCTTTTTACTTACTGATAGATTTCAGCTGTTTTTGTGCCCCTCCCCTCCCCCTTTCTTCACCACCTGGCTGTACTGGAGCCCACTCAGCTCTGTTATGCTACCTCAATCTTAAGCGTCAACCTGCCTCACCTACTGGGTCCCCACTGTTGAGTGACACCTGCCTGGCCAGCCCCCAACTAACCACTCTTCCAGAAATGACCTGGTTTCTCCCCAGCAGGGAAACACTGCCTTAATCGGATAACCTCAGGATGACCTTACTGTCCAGTTATGGATAATATCAACAGAGCCTTCAAAAGGAAAAAATGGGAAAACCTCCTTCCTCTTTATAGGGTGGTGGTACTGCAATTAGAGATGAGCGAATTTACAGTAAATTCGATTCGTCACGAACTTCTCGGCTCGGCAGTTGATGGCTTATCCTGCATAAATTAGTTCAGCTTTCAGGTGCTCCCGTGGGCTGGAAAAGGTGGATACAGTCCTAGGAGACTCTTTCCTAGGACTGTATCCACCTTTTCCAGCCCACCGGAGCACCTGAAAGCTGAACTAATTTATGCAGGATAAGTCATCAACTACCGAGCCGAGAAGTTTGTGACGAATCGAATTTACTGTAAATTCGCTCATCTCTAACTGCAATGAGTCACTCAACCTACATTTTAAAGGAGTAGTCCAGTATTGAAAAACTTATACCCTATCCTAAGGATAGGGGATAAGTTTCAGATCGCGGGGGGTCCGACCGCTGGGACTCCCCGCAATCTCCCCGGCTGCGGCTCCCTGGCCAGATAGCGTGTCGACCACCACACGAAGCTGCAGCCGTCCAGCCCCCTCACTAAAGTGTCATGGTAGAGCCGGAGATTGCCGAAGGCAGCGCTCTGGCTCTCCCATAGAGTTGTTTTCAGGGCATGTGTCAGCCGCCGCTTCTTGCGGTGGTCAACAGGCCCCCTTCCTGCAGACAGCCGGGGCCCCGTACGTAAGATCGCGGGTAGCCCCAGCGGTCGGACCCCCTGCGCTCTGAAACTTATTCCCTATCCTTAGGATAGGGGATAGGTTTTCCAGTCCTGGAGTACTCCTTTAATGTAAAGTGTGTATTGGGTGGTTGTCAGCAGTACCACCGCTCTACAGAAAGTAGAAAACAGGAGAGAAATAGGGCCAAGCTATCTAGCTTCTCCATGGAAGCTTAGATGATGGGACCATTGATATGGTAAGTTACCACATAGTCGGGTAGTTTAGCTCTATAGTGAGCCTCATTCCCTCCTCCTGAGCTTCCTTCAGAGCCGTGGTACTACTGACAGCCACCAGATACACACTGTTTCTGGGTATGGTGGTCTGAGGAATGTTCTGCCACGCTGAATGCACATGCACATGCAAATCATCAAGATCCACTGCTGGCAGCTCCCTTTACAATTGCCAACCAATGACGTCCAAGATGTCCTTCAATGGAGACAAGTCTGGGGATGGAGCCCGTTTAGGACACGCAGGCCGCTCACAGTAGCACGAGGAACGTGAGGCCTGGTATTATGTTGAGAAACTGCTCCTAGGAAACTTTGGAGCATAGGTTGCACCACTGGTTCCACAACCAAATCAATGTAAGGCTGAGATGTAAGTGTACCTGGAATATAGACTAGAGGGGTCCGGCTACCATTCATTATGCCACCCGAGACCATAATCCCTGGAGTAGGACCGCTGGTATGTTCCTTCTTGATGGCCTCTTCGTGGCATTGGCCATGTGGTCTCCAGACCAATCTCTGTGTACGAGACAAAAGCAGGACTCCTCACTGAAGAGGTTAGACCTCCATTCCAGCCTCCATTGTCATGATAGAGGTCAATGGGTCACCTTTATCTGGATGTCTGGCTCGTAGCCCGATGCTGTGCGAGGCCCCAAGACTTGGTATGAACTCAGTTTTCAGCTGCTACTGAAGTTTTGCCTCATCATTAAATAGGAAACGGTGAAAACAGCCGAGTCTTCAATTTAACACTTTATAGATTTCCCTGCACACTGTGCTGACCCCCCAGATCCGAGCATGAACACAAGAAGCCACTGGACGTCTATTAGTTTATTTTCATTTGAACAATGAGTCCAAATGTTAAAAACAAGAACAGAAGAAAAAGATCGCATCTGAGTTGTTTAAAGGGGTACTCCACCCCTAGACATCTTATCCCCTATCCAAAGGATAGGGGATAAGATGTCTGATGGCGGGGGTCCTGCCGCTGGGGACGCCCGCATTCTACCATGCGGCACCCACCTGTAACGGCTTCCGGAACCGCTGGAGGCCCTCAGGCTAATACCATGCCGACCACGAGAACGGAAGATCGTGACGTCACACCCGCCCCCTCAATGCAAGTCTATGGGAGGGGGCGTGACAGCTGGGGGATAGGGGACAAGATGTCTAGGGGTGGAGTACCCCTTTGGTTTTCATCGTTTTTTCTTTATTTTCGGTTTATAATTTTGTTAACAGAGCCGTATAGGGTGCCTGCTTCTTAATTCACATGATAACTTTAAAGGGGTACTCCACTGGCCCAGGAACATTTTGTTCCCAACACTGGGTGTGGGATGTGAGGGTCGTGATGTCACAGCCACGCCCTCTAGTGATGTCACATCACACCCCCTCAATGCAAGCCTATGGGAGGGGGCGTGGCGACTGCCACGCCCCCTCCCATTGGCTTGCATTGAGGGGGCATATTCATGATGTCACAAACCCTGTTGTTCCGGACTCTGGGGCAGTGGAGTACCCCTGTTATGCCACCACCGGTTTGACTTTGGGACAAAATTGGGAGTGGAGTCTAAGTGTACCGCTGTATTCGTTCTTTATCCCGTTCTTGGATGGGAAAGCTGGACTTCAGCTTCTGGGGAGATACCAGGTCACTTCTGCAAGAGCGGTTCTGGTTAGGTGTCATCCACCGGGAGTACAGGCAGGTGAAGCGACAAGTTCACGTTAAAGATGGTGGTAGCGTAGCAGAGATGAGTGAGCTAAGTACAGCCAGGTGGTGGCAGGCCATGCTTCCAAACGCGTGGTCGGCAGTATGGTTTAGCCACAGGAAGGTCAGCAAGGTACAGAGCGGTCAGGCAGAAGCATCGTCAGACAAACAGGCACAGGTCAGAACACAAATCAGCAGAACAGGATAACAAATCAGATAGCTTTGCTTGTACATCACTACACTATTGCTCAGGCACAAATGCAGGGTTACCCCAGCAGGGTATCTGCAGCTGTTCCCTATAAATTGTAGTTGTGCAACAGCTGGAGGCACCCTGGTTGGGAAACACTGCTCTAGAGAATAGGAGGGACAGTATGGGTCAGGCATCGGAGGGTTAGTGAAGTACAGAGTAGTCAGGCAGAAGCAATGTCATATAGACAGGCACAGGTCAGAACACAAATCAGCAGAACAGGATAACAAATCAGATACCTTTTTCTTGAGAATGACTACACTATTGCTCAGGCACTAGGGCAGTGTTTCCCAACCGGGGTGCCTCCAGCTGTTGCAAAATTACAACTCCCAGCATACCCGGACAGCCTTTGGCATTTGCCTTCCTCTGGATCGATACAGTTGGCTTATAGGGTGACCATGATGGATTCTTCGTCTTTTTTCAACCTTCTCAACGTCGTAGGTTTCATGCTGCCTGACCGACAAGTCAATGGACAGTCCTTAGTTGGTTCTTCCCATCCCATCAGCCTTGATTGATAAATCTCTTCCTGTTAAAGTAAAGGGAGAAACCTGCCCTTCAAGGCCGATGCCGGCGAATGTTTTTATCACCCGTTACAACCTCTTTTACCATATGTTTTGCCTGAGTCATTGTAATAACTTGGACCTTTCTTTGGCGCAACATTCACGTTCCCACAAGTCTGGTGCTATTCTGCTAGGAGCGTAGAAAGAATACAAAATTGTCTCCGTGAGGCACTTACAGCTATTCCTTCTGACTTTGGTAACAAAAGACGTTTGTTCAAGATACTTGTCATTGATTCGGAGATAATTCCGCGGCATTGTACGCGCTTCGGGTCAGGTACGAGGAATATGGATCACATGATAGTGGCTGCAAATTATCGGGTTGCTGGAAGCTGTCAAAACCCGTTTATTTACTTCAACGTCTAAAACTTATATTTTTGACGGCTTTGAAAAAGATTTCGGGGAACATCAGTACATTACAGTATTCCAGATGGAAATTGTTGCTATTTCGTACAGAATGTCATGATGGTGTTTTGTCATATTTAGAGTATAAATGAACCGATACAATAGACAGTAGCTAAGAGGTACATAGATTCCTAACAGCAGGGTGTCAGTAATGTATCTGCTCACCAAAGAGTCGTCTGTGACGTCTGAGTGCAACAGTGATGGGGTATTATACCAAACACTAACACAGCTGGAGTCTGACTATGTATTTTCCTATATCGTGGTAGACCTGCAATTCTGCTGCTCTATATTTCTCCATGGTTAAAGGGGTACTCCACTGGCCAGTGTTCGGAAATAAATGTTCTGAATGCTGTTTTCGCACTGTGGGGGTCAGCCACGCCCCCTCAATGGCAGCCAATGGGAGGGGGCGTGACAGTGTTCAGAACATTTAATTCTGAACACTGGCCAGTGGAGTACCCCTGGCTGGAAAACACTGTCCTAGATGCCAGAGCATCTAAGCAGTCAGATGAGGGAGAGGAACCGCACCCTACCGCAACCCTACGGGGGGGGGGGGGGGTTGTTGGGTTATCATTGCAGCTGGAGGCCTATGACTGGCTATGTTAGTGCTGATATTACACAATGCCAGAGGATGTAATACATCACTAAAACAATAGTACACTGCAATACATCACTAAAACGACAGTACACTGCAATACATCACTAAAACGACAGTACACTGCAATACATCACTAAGATGACAGTACACTGCAATACATCACTAAGATGACAGTACACTGCAATACATCACTAAGATGACAGTACACTGCAATACATCACTAAAACAACAGTACACTGCAATACATCACTAAGATGACAGTACACTGCAATACATCACTAAGATGACAGTACACTGCAATACATCACTAAAACGACAGTACACTGCAATACATCACTAAGATGACAGTACACTGCAATACATCACTAAAACGACAGTACACTGCAATACATCACTAAAATGACAGTACACTGCAATACATCACTAAGATGACAGTACACTGCAATACATCACTAAAACGACAGTACACTGCAATACATCACTAAAATGACAGTACACTGCAATACATCACTAAAACGACAGTGCACTGCAATACATCACTAAAATGACAGTACACTGCAATACATCACTAAAACGACAGTACACTGCAATACATCACTAAAATGACAGTACACTGCAATACAACACTAAAACAACAGTACACTGCAGTACATCACTAAAACAACAGTACACTGCAATACATGACTAAAACAACAGTACACTGCAATACATGGCTAAAATGACAGTACACTGCAATACATCACTTAAAGAGTAGCTCCCACCATCCTATTTATTTATTTTTCTGTCCCTGCCTATTGCCAATCTATCCCTAACCCCCTCCCTGCTTTTAATTTTTATTTTTACTATATTAAAAATGCCTTTTGTCTGCCTGGCAGTGTGCTCACTACCAGGCAGACTTCCCCAGCAGGCACCACGTCACTGATGCCTGCTGGGGGGGGGGGGGGACTTCCGCCCTTAGTTCATCTACACAGGGTGCCTCCAGCTGTTTGACCACTACAACTCCCAGCTTGCCCTGACATCTATTGGCAGTCAGGGCATGCTGGGAGTTGTAGTATTGAAACAGTTGGAGGCACCCTGTGTAGATAAACTATTAGTTAGTTACATGCGGCGCTAGCCCGTCCCCTCCGTCTCCCTCCCCCCGCGCCATACCCCGTTCCCTCCATCACAAACCCCCCCCCCTCCCGCATACCCCGTTCCCTCATTACACTTACTGCAGAGTCCGGCAGCAGGCGTGCAGGGACGGCGGCGATGTGCGGGAGGAGTGGCCTCCCAGCCAGTGGCCGGGGAGCATATGCGCTCGCTCCCTGCCTGTCTGATTGACAGGCAGGGAGCGAGCGCAGGCTGAATGAAAAAGGACCGATGCCCGGCCGCCTCAGTCCTTTTGCAGGCGTGACGTCACGCCAGGCTGCAGCCGGCCACTAGTGGCCGGTTTTCAAATGTAAATTAAACCATTTTAATGACAAAAAATAATAATAAAAGTATATTAGAGATATGTTGTTGTATGTAAGTACTACAACATATCAAAAAATAAAGTTGGTGACAGTACCCCTTTAAAGGACAGTGCACTGCAATACATCTCTAAAAGGACAGTGCACTGCAATACATCACTAAAATGGCAGTACACTGCATTACATCACTAAAACAACAGTGCACTGCAATACATCACAAAAATGGCATTACACTGCAATGCATCACTAAAATGACAGTACACTGCAATACATCACTAAAACAACAGTACACTGCATTACATCACAAAAATGGCAGTACACTGCAATACATCACTAAAATGACAGTACACTGCAATACATCACTAAAATGACAGTACACTGCAATACATCACTAAAATGACAGTACACTGCAATACATCACTAAAATGACAGTACACTGCAATACATCACTAAGACGACAGTAAACTGAAATACATCACTAAAACGACAGTACACTGCAATACATCACGAAAATGACAGTACACTGCATTACATCACTGAAACGACAGTACACTGCAATACATCACTAAAACGAAAGTAAACTGCAATACATAACTAAGACGAGAGTACAGTGCAATACATCACTAAAAGGACAGTACACTGCAATACATCACTAAGACGACAGTACACTGCATTACATCACTAAGACGACAGTACACTGCATTACATCACTAAGACAGTAAACTGCTGTCACGATTCGGCTTCCAGGTAGTGGATCCTCTGTGTCAGCGAGGGAATGGCGTGGACCGTGCTAGTGGACCGGTTCTAAGAGGCTACTGGTGTTCACCAGAGCCCGCCGCAAAGCGGGATGGTCTTGCTGCGGCAGTAGCAACCAGGTCGTATCCACTAGCAACGGCTCAACCTCGCTGACTGCTGAGAAGGCGTGGGACAGAAGGACTAGGCAGAGGCAAGGTCAGACGTAGCAGAAGGTCGGGGCAGGCGGCAAGGTTCGTAGTCAAGATGGATAGCAGAAGTTCAGGTAACACAGGCTTTGGACACACTAAACGCTTTCACTGGCACAAGGCAACAAGATCCGGCAAGGGAGTGCAGGGGCAGTGAGCAGATATAGTCTGGGAGCAGGTGGGAGCCAATTAAGCTAATTGGGCCAGGCACCAATCATTGGTGCACTGGCCCTTTAAGTCTCAGAGAGCTGGCGCGCGCGCGCCCTAGAGAGCGGAGCCGCGCGCGCCAGCACATGACAGCAGGGGACCGGGACGGGTAAGTGACCTGGGATGCGATTCGCGAGCGGGCGCGTCCCGCTGTGCGAATCGCGTCCCCGACGGCCAAGACAGTGCAGCGCTCCCGGTCAGCGGGACTGACCGGGGCGCTGCAGGGAGAGAGACGCCGTGAGCGCTCCGGGGAGGAGCGGGGACCCGGAGCGCTAGGCGTAACAGTACCCCCCCCCTTAGGTCTCCCCTTTTCTTTGTCCGGTAACTGCCTCCCCTGGGATGAGGACACCGGGAAAGAATGGAGGGTTTCCTCAACGGCAGGCAGTACAGCAGGAGTGGGAATGGGAGGGAGGGCAGAGGGCGAAGCCTGGCACGGGGCAGTGTGTCACCAGGACGGGGGCCATGAGGAGGCACTGAGGCTTGCCTGACGGGACTGGGAGGGGGGGAGAGGCACTTCCTATGGCAGGCGGAGTCCCAGTTCTTGATCTCCCCGGTGGTCCAATCAAGGGTGGGAGAATGAAGCCGGAGCCATGGCAGACCGAGGAGGACCTCAGAGGTACAGTTGGGGAGGACGAAGAGCTCAATCCTTTCGTGGTGGGGTCCAATACACATCAGGAGGGGTTCTGTGCGGTAACGCACGGTGCAATCCAATCTGACTCCGTTGACCGCGGAAATGTAGAGCGGCTTGACGAGACGGGTCACCGGGATGCGGAATTTATTCACAAACGACTCCAAAATAAAATTCCCAGAGGCACCAGAGTCCAAGCAGGCCACGGCTGAGAGGGAGGAGTTGGCTGAAGGAGAAATCCGCACGGGCACCGTGAGACGTGGAGAAGCAGACTTAGAACCAAGAGATGCCACACCCACGTGAGCTGGGTGCGTGCGTGCGTTTCCCAGACGTGGAGGACGGATAGGGCAATCCACCAAGAAATGCTCGGTACTGGCACAGTACAGACAGAGATTTTCTTCTCTATGGCGATTCCTCTCTTCCTGGGTCAGGCGAGACCGATCCACTTGCATGGCCTCCTCGGCGGGAGGCCCAGGCGTAGACTGCAAAGGATGCTGTGGGAGAGGTGCCCAGAGATCTAAGTCTTTTTCCTGGCGGAGCTCTTGGTGTCGCTCAGAAAAACGCATGTCAATGCGGGTAGCCAAATGGATGAGTTCTTGGAGGTTGGCAGGAATCTCTCGTGCGGCCAGCACATCCTTGATGCGACTGGATAGGCCTTTTTTAAAGGTCGCGCAGAGAGCCTCGTTATTCCATGATAACTCGGAAGCAAGAGTACGAAATTGGATGGCGTACTCGCCCACTGAAGAATTACCCTGGACCAGGTTCAACAGGGCAGTCTCGGCAGAAGAAGCTCGGGCTGGCTCCTCGAAGACACTCCGGACTTCAGCGAAGAAGGACTGGACTGTGGCTGTGGCAGGATCATTGCGGTCCCAGAGCGGTGTGGCCCAAGACAAGGCCTTTCCTGAAAGAAGGCTTACTACGAACGCCACCTTAGACCGTTCTGTAGGAAACAAGTCCGACAACATCTCCATATGCAGGGAACACTGAGACAAAAATCCACGGCAGAGTTTAGAGTCCCCATCAAATTTGTCCGGCAGGGACAAGCGGAGGCTAGGAGCGGCCACTCGCTGCGGAGGAGGTGCAGGAGCTGGCGGAGGAGATGGTTGCTGCTGTAGCAGAGGCAGAAGTTGCTGTAACATGGCGGTCAACTGCGACAGCTGCTGTCCTTGTTGGGCAATCTGCTGCGATTGCTGAGCGACCACCGTGGGAAGGTCAGCGAGACTTGGCAGCGGCACCTCAGCGGGATCCATGGCCGGATCTACTGTCACGATTCGGCTTCCAGGTAGTGGATCCTCTGTGTCAGCGAGGGAATGGCGTGGACCGTGCTAGTGGACCGGTTCTAAGAGGCTACTGGTGTTCACCAGAGCCTGCCGCAAAGCGGGATGGTCTTGCTGCGGCAGTAGCAACCAGGTCGTATCCACTAGCAACGGCTCAACCTCGCTGACTGCTGAGAAGGCGTGGGACAGAAGGACTAGGCAGAGGCAAGGTCAGACGTAGCAGAAGGTCGGGGCAGGCGGCAAGGTTCGTAGTCAAGATGGATAGCAGAAGTTCAGGTAACACAGGCTTTGGACACACTAAACGCTTTCACTGGCACAAGGCAACAAGATCCGGCAAGGGAGTGCAGGGGCAGTGAGCAGATATAGTCTGGGAGCAGGTGGGAGCCAATTAAGCTAATTGGGCCAGGCACCAATCATTGGTGCACTGGCCCTTTAAGTCTCAGAGAGCTGGCGCGCGCGCGCCCTAGAGAGCGGAGCCGCGCGTGCCAGCACATGACAGCAGGGGACCGGGACGGGTAAGTGACCTGGGATGCGATTCGCGAGCGGGCGCGTCCCGCTGTGCGAATCGCATCCCCGACGGCCAAGACAGTGCAGCGCTCCCGGTCAGCGGGACTGACCGGGGCGCTGCAGGGAGAGAGACGCCGTGAGCGCTCCGGGGAGGAGCGGGGACCCGGAGCGCTAGGCGTAACAACTGCATTACATCACTAAGACGACAGTAAACTGCAATACATCATTAAAATGACAGTACACTGCAATACATCACTAAAACGAAAGTAAACTGCAATACATAACTAAGACGAGAGTACAGTGCAATACATCACTAAGACGACAGTACACTGCATTACATCACTAAGACGACAGTACACTGCATTACATCACTAAGACGACAGTAAACTGCAATACATCATTAAAATGACAGTACACTGCAATACATAACTAAAATGACAGTACACTGCAATACATAACTAAGATGACAGTACACTGCAAGACATCACTAAAACGGCAGTACACTGCAATACATAACTAAGACGACAGAACACTGCAATACATCACTAAGATGACAGTACACTGCAATACATCACTAAAAGGACAGTACACTGCAATACATCACTAAGATGACAGTACACTGCAATACATCACTAAGACGACAGTACACTGCAATACATCACTAAGACGACAGTACACTGCAATACATCACTAAGACGACAGTACACTGCAATACATCACTAAGACGACAGTACACTGCAATACATCACTAAAACGACGGTACACTGCAATACATCACTAAAATGACAGTACACTGCAATACATCACTAAGACGACAGTAAACTGCAATACATCATTAAAATGACAGTACACTGCAATACATAACTAAAATGACAGTACACTGCAATACATAACTAAGATGACAGTACACTGCAAGACATCACTAAAACGGCAGTACACTGCAATACATAACTAAGACGACAGAACACTGCAATACATCACTAAGATGACAGTACACTGCAATACATCACTAAAAGGACAGTACACTGCAATACATCACTAAGATGACAGTACACTGCAATACATCACTAAGACGACAGTACACTGCAATACATCACTAAGACGACAGTACACTGCAATACATCACTAAGACGACAGTACACTGCAATACATCACTAAGACGACAGTACACTGCAATACATCACTAAAACGACGGTACACTGCAATACATCACTAAAATGACAGTACACTGCAACACACTGATCTACATTTAGTTAAATTCAAGGGTTCACGTACGTACTCTTACTCCCTGCTCTATGAATGTTTACTCCATGTGCTGAAATTAATACCAGAATAGTTTATTTGTTTGTTATTTACTAATATTGTGTTATTAATTTGGTTACATTGTGTTTGTCTCTAATTGTGATATTTTATAAATAATTGATGCAGAAATACAGCTAATTCAGAAGAGTTCACTCTTTTCCTGGAACCCTATGTAATATTTTTTATAATTGCTTTTAAGAATATTATTAGTTGTTTCAATGAACAAAAAGCTCTTTGCAGGCGAGACGTCCTGCGGTGCGAAATGTTCTGCAGGAGAAATGGGTTTAGCGCAATCAAATATGATTTTCTGAATAGCCGAGAGCTAAACTGCTGAACTAAGTGATTTGTAATCTCATAGCAACTACTTCCCGATGAATATCCGTCCTCCGCGTCCGAACATTTCACGTGCGCTAACTACTGGAACCCATAGAAGAGGATCTATAATTCTTTTATGTATAAGGAGCTCGGCTCAGCTAACAGAGTCCCCGTGGACTGCTAAATGGTCTCACCACCTTCAGATATGTGCAGAGGTTGTGGAGACTATGGGGGATATTGCATAAGTAGAGATGGCCTGCGGCAATCCCAGTGGCTTCACCCACCATTCCTACCGAATTCTGGCTTATTTACGATTGTCATGGGAACAGAAAATGATGGGCGTGAGGTCAAATCCTTTTAGAAGCTTCCCAGTCCTGACTATTAAGACTCTATCACTAGAAAGGAATGAGAATCATCTAAAGTAATTTCTGTAGACGTAGCGGTGAAGACGTAGCAGTGATAATGTCAGCCTAACCAGCCGGGCTGCTCCAGTACTATGGGGTCGTGTCATAGGACACACAGCTCAGACCGAGAGCTAAACCACTTTACACGAACTCTCTGACTTGCTAGTGATGGTACTGAACGCCTTTCATCTTCTGCTTCTATAAGAAAGACAAGGCATGGGATCGAATTATTATAAACACCTATGAGCTGAATGTTCTGCAATATTCTGGAAAATGTGTGATAATAGTAAGAGCGATCTATGGCAGACGCTGTGCGTAACACAAGGTGGTGCAAATGCTTTACAGCTGGAAATTATCAATGCAATGCAAGGTTGTGTCTGACTCTATTGACACATCAGCACCACGCAGACTGGTGACATAAGGAGGCACAACCAGATAAACCATGTATCCTGCAGAAACTTCAGATCACCAACGCACAGGTCGGCAGAATATCACCAACGCACTTCAGGCTGCTTAGTCTCCAGTACAGTCTTATTATAGTCCAAAAAAGTAACAAAGGGAGAGGCACTCATCCAGTACATGTACTCATTTATCTGGGAAGATGTGACACCAGGATACACTATGGGAAGAAGGCTAACTGACAGGGGCAGTGTGATGGGCAATGGTCTGCTGTAAACCTTGTGTTCTGGCATCATGTGGACAGCCGGGTGCGTGTTAATATGGCACCAGGATGCACTATGGGAAGAAGACAAGCCGGTGGGGGCAGTGTAATGGGCAATGTTCTGCTGGGAACCTTGTGTCCTGGCATCATGTAGACGGCCAGGGTGCACTATGGGAAGAAGACAAGCTGGCGGGGCAGTGTGATGGGCAGGGTTTTGCTGGAGACCTTGTGTCTTGGCATCATGTGAACAGATGGGTGCGTGTTGAGATGCCACCAGTCTGCACTATAGTGTGATGCTCGGGACAATGTTCTTCTGGAGACCTTGATTCCTGGCATCATGTGGACGGCCGAGTGTGTGTTGACATGGCACCAGGATGCACTGTGGGAAGAACACAAGCCGGCAGGGGTAGTGTTATGTGCAATGTTCTGCTGGAGACCTTGTGTCCTGGCATCACGTGGATGTTACCGTGACACGTAGCACCTACCTGACCATTGTACAGACCAAGTTTCCCCCTTCGTAGCAGCCTACCCCCTAATGGCAGTGACCTCTATCAGCAGGGCAATGCCCCACCAGTCACACTGCAGACATTGTTCTGGAATGAGGAACATTACAAAGACCAAGGTGGTGACTCAGCCTCTAGATTCCCCAGATCTCATGCGATCGATCATCTGTGGGATGTGCTGGAGAAACAAGACCAATCCATGGAGGCCGCACCTCACACCTTACAGGTCCAAACAACATCTATGCACGGTGCCAATGTTATGGATAATAGATATAAAATGAAGATCATTCTTCTAAGGCTGCATTCACATCTTGTTTTTACAATACGGGTGCCGGATCTGGCTGGGGGAGGGGCAAACCGGGCTCTCCCGTACCCTAGCCGGACCAGCGCTGAAGTCCATTTACTTTAATGAGCCGTCCGGAGTCAAACGGTGACTCCGGTCGGCTCATTTTTGAGCCGTATGCAGTTTCCTGACCGGACCTAAAACCGCAGTATACTACGGTTTAAGGTCCAGTCACAAAGCTGGATACAGGTAAAAAATGAGCCGACCGGAGTCACCGTTTGACTCCGTACGGCTCACTAAAGTAAATGGATTTCAGCGCTGGTCCGGCTGGGGTACGGGAGAGACCGGTTTGCCCCTCCCCCAGCCAGATCCGGCACCTGCAACGTAAAAACGAGGTGTGAATGCAGCCTAACATGGTGGTTTCGTCCTGTACTATGTCCTGCGTGACCACCCTGCTGGTGCAATGCTTATGTAAAGTAGTCTGTTGACCAATTAGAATGCTAACACCATGTGCTACGCCCTACTGAAGAATGTATATTGTGTGTACGCAATACAATAAACCAGAGAACTGCTTTGACCCAATGAGAGAGTCAGTGTGTGTTTTCTCCGTGCACGTATTACCTAATTTGGAGCAGGACATCAACCTAGAGCGGTCACTTGGAATGCATCCAAAACACCTACACAAAAGCTAAACAGCGCCATACTTTGACCCCCATAGAGCTATGTCAACATAGTACATTACAGCCCCAATAGGGAGCCTACATTCTTCCGCAGTGCTCACAATAGCCTTCATCATGGGGTTTATCCACCAATACTATCAATATGCTAATTCTTTCTCTGAGAAGAAACTATCACAGTCATTGGTCCTCATTTACTAAGAGTGTTGTGTAGGTTTCTTTGTGGGTTTTAATTCCATACAATTTATTTTCCACGGTATTTACTACGTTTTCCCTACACTTTGCTTTTTTTACACATGTTCTGATCTGTCCGGTTTTCTTCAGCTCAAATCTACCACATTTTATGTGGAAACCTTAGTAAATATGTTGGGTTTTTGTGAAAATGTCGGGAACAGGCCCCTTTTTGGAGACCACGCCCCCTTTCCCCAGCGTCCACGCCCCTTTTTCAGGTTTTCTTAGCAAAATGGAGAGTTAGTCGGGGTTTTTTCAATTCTGGCGCAAATTCTGGTGCTAACTCTGGTGCAGACAGAATTTCTGGGGCACAACCCGACAAAACATGTCGGGTTTGCAATAGTAAATGAGGGCCATTGTCTACCAGCGGACATTGAAAATGGTGGCATCAGAATTAAATGACCTTGTGTCCTGGCATCACGTGGATGTTACCGTGACACGTAGCACCTACCTGACCATTGTACAGGCCAAGTCCCTCCTTCAATGGCAGCGTACCCCCTAATGGCAGTGACCTCTATCAGCAGGATAATGCCCCCCCCGGCCACACTGTTCAGGTATAAGGTACATGATAAAGATCAAGGGGGTCCATATTGTGACTTTCTTCTCAGCTTCTGAGCTTGGTAAGAGGACAACTGTCCAAGCAGATAGTGGCCAAAATCTGTGACCGTCCTCTGTATCCAGGACACCGGAGAAGGGTGGTGTACCAAAAAAAAAAAAAAAAAATTGCGCAGGTACATTAAACATTGATAACGCAAGGTACTCAGCGATCTATATACCATATAACCAGGTTTTTCTTTAGTTATAGCTCTTACAGGTCAAAGCTCTGGATACATCTCAGTAGGTTTAGATCTAGTCTGTGTTCAGGGGGTGGGTGGCGTGGCGGGGAATTGTGCGGGGGGATCGGAGCAGGAGAAGTGACATTTTGTGACTTTTATACATTAATTGAATTAGGGATAAGTCACGAGTAATTGAACATGTAGCACATCTGAGACGTGCCGGCTGATGTGTTGTGTCGTAGGGGCTAGACGGAGCAGAGGATAGAGCTGCATTTCCCAACCAGGGTGCCTCCAGCTTTGGCGAAACTACATCTTCCAGCATGCCCGGACAGCCAAAGGCTGTCCGGGCATGCTGGAAGTTGTAGTTTTGCAAAAGCTTGGGGGCATCCTGGCTGAAGAACACTGGAATTGAGTATAAAGCTGGACACACATGAGACATGTCAGAAGTCGTGACCGGTGGGGGTCCATCTGCTGAGAACCCCACCAATCACTAAAATAAAGGCACAGAAGCGTTGGGCATCTGTTTCTTTATTCAGAAAGCCAAGTGCACAGTGTACAGACAAAATGAAAGTCTTCAAAGAGTCAGACGTTGTAGGAAAGCTTAGGTACACTTTAATCCCTTAAGGACGCAGCCCATATGGGCCTTAAGGACGCAGACAATTAAATTTTGACGTTTTCGTTTTTTTCCTCCTCGCCTTCAAAAAATCATAACTCTTTTATATTTTCATCCACAGACTAGTATGAGGGCTTGTTTTTTGCGCGACCAGTTGTCCGTTGTAATGACCTCACTCACTTTACCATAAAATGTATGGCGCAACCAAAAAAAATACTATTTGTGTGGGGAAATTAAAAAGAAAAATGCAATTTTGCTAATTTTGGAAGGTTTTGTTTTCACGCCGTACAATTTACGGTAAAAATGACACATGTTCTTTATTCTTTGGGTCAATACAATTAAAATGATACCCATGATAATATACTTTTCTATTACTGTTGTGCTTTAAAAAAAATCGCAAACTGTTTAACCAAATTAGTACGTTTAAAATCCCCCTATTTTGAAGACCTATAACTTTTTCATTTTTCCGTATAAGCGGCGGAATGAGGGCTCATTTTTTCTGCCGTGATCTGTACTTTTTATTGATACCATATTTACTTATATAAAACTTTTAATACATTTTTTATATATTTTTTTGGAATAAAATGTTATAAAAAAAGCAGCTATTTTGGACTTTTTTTTATGTTCACGCCGTTCACCGTACGATATCATTAACATTTTATTTTAGTTGGGATATTTACGCACGCGGCGATACCAAATATGTATATAAAATATATTTTTTTACACTTCTTTGGGGTGAAATAGGGAAAATGGGACAATTTAGGTTTTTATTGGGGAAGGGTTTTTTTCACAATTTTTTATTTTTTATTTTTCACATTTTTTTACTTTCATTTTTACTTTTTTTTAGTTTGCGATTTTTACTTTTTTTTGTTAGTTTGGGATTTTTACTTTTTTTTTTTCCAGTTTGCAAATACAAAAAAAAAGTAAAAAAATGTGAAAAAACCCCTCCCCCAATAAAAATGTAAATTGTCCCATTTTCCCTATTTCACCCCCAAGAAGTGTAAAAAAAATATTTTATGTACATATTTGGTATCGCTAATTGCTTATACTGTTCAGTGCTATGCATAGGGTGTAGCACTGATCAGTATTATTGGTCATCTTCTGCTCTGGTTTGCTCGATCGCAGACCAGAGCAGAAGACCTCAGGCTGCCATGCTGGATGATCGGATCGCCGCGGCAGCGCTGCGGGCGATCCGATCATCCATTTTAGTGTCCGCAATGCTGCAGATGCCGTGATCTGTATTGATCACGGCATCTGAGGGGTTAATGCCGGACATCCGTGCGATTGTGGATGTCGGCCATTACCGGTGGTTCCCTTGCTGCTAACAGCAGCCGGGACCTGCCGCACATGACCCGAGCATCGCTCCGATGCTCGCGGTTATGTATAGGACGTAAATGTACGTCCTGGTGCGCTAAGTACCACCTCACCAGGACATACATTTACGCCCGGTGTCATTAAGGGGTTAAAGACTGGCAAAATATGGCGTTCTCGGCGGGATCATCCGACCATCTAATGTCTGGGGGGGACTCTAGGGGGCAGATGTCATGGCAGAGACATGTCGGACATGTTGGATTCCAACATGCCAGATAACTTTGTCCTTGGGGAGATATAAAGCAGCTTTATCCTCTCTACCTATGTAGAACACATGGACACTTGGCCAATTTAAACGTTTATATGAGGACGGGGACAGCAAGGGTCTGACTGACAAGTGTCCAAACTGTATGGCCAGCCTAAAATGCAGGGGTCACCCATCACGTGCAAGTCATACCTTTGTACTTGGATTTAGTGGCTTTATTTCAATAACAAAACAAAGATATAAAAGGACAACCATCCATTAATCCCTACTACACTGTGTCGCAGGGTTAACCACGGTACATCAAGTGACTGCTGCTTTTTAAAAGGGGTTCCCTGGGAACAGAAAACCAGAGCTAATTTCTTAAAAAATCAGCACCACCCCTGTCCTCAGGTTGTGTGTGGTATTACAACTAGGCTCCCTTAAAGGGGTACTCCACTAGAAAAAAAAATTCTAAATCAACTGGTGCCAGAAAGTTAAACAGATTTGTAAATTTCTTCTATTTTAAAAATCTTAATCCTTCCAGTACTTATCAGCTGCTGTATGCTCCACAGGAAGTTCTTTTCATTTTGAATTTCCTTTCTGTCTGACCATAGTGCTCTCTGCTGACACCTCTGTCCCTTTTAAGAACTGTCCAGAGCAGGAGCAAATCCCCTTAGCAAACCTCTCCTGCTCTGGACAGTTCCTGAGACAGACAGAGGTGTCAGCAGAGAGCACTGTGGTCAGACAGAAAGGAAATTTCAAAAAGGAACTTTCTTCCTGTGGAGCATACAGCAGCCGACAACACCCCTGAGGAAGTCGCTTTGCGACGGAACGCGTGGGGCTCTGGCGTGACCCCGTCCTTTTGTTATTGGATGTCCATCTCTGTCTCTCGCCTAAGTATCACTCGATATTGCACATTCATTTATTGTTATGCTTATTTTTTATGCTTGAGCAGGGTAGGTATTGGGACATAGTGTTATTATCTGTTATTATTGCACTGTGTGTTTGATACGGACGGGGTCACTTACCTGTGGGAGGGGGTCATATAATAAAGAACTTTTGTATTTTCATTAATATATTGGTGGAGTGCGCTCATTTCAGTGAATTTCTTTTGTGTCTAGTGCCCCCGTACTGGATTCATATACCAGATTGCCCTCTTGGTATTGCTTTGCAGACGCCATGTAAATGAGCATTGTTACCAGGTCTCCCCGGTGGTCACTCAGCGACCGAGCACGAGGTCTTGATGATCTTTTCATCGGTTCCTAATACTCCTGTGATTTAGTCATTAGTCTTCCTTATATCGATACTCGCAGACAGCGGTGTGAAGAGACGGCCATGGGACAAGTACAGACCTGATCCCGGAGTCTCCTCTCTTTACTGTCCTGATATATTTTCATATTCAAAAGCTTATTGAGATAGAGAAAAGAACTCTGGGTACAGAAAATAAAACAGGGCAAAGAATAACAAGGGCTTAAAGGGGTAATCCGCCCCTAGACATCTTATCCCCGATAGGGACCCCCGTCATCTCGGCTGCGGGACCCCATATGTCCTGTACACGGAACAAAGTTCGTTCCATGCCGGATGACTGTCGATGTGGGGCAGAGGCCCGTGACGTCACGGTCCTGCCCCGCTCGTGACGTCACAGCCATACCCCCTCAATGCAAGTCTATGGGAGGGGGCATGACAGCCACCACGCCCCCTCCCATAGACTTGCATTGAGGGTGCATGGCCGTGACGTCACGAGCCTCTGGCGCTGAACCTGATGTCATGAGTGCCGCGCGGCGTTGACACCCCGCGATCAGACATCTTATCCCCTCTCACGACTCCGCCCCTGTGTGACGTCACCCCTGCCCCAGCTATGCAAGTCTATGGGAGGGGGCATGACAGCCACCACGCCCCCTCCCATAGACTTGCATTGAGGGTGCATGGCCGTGACGTCACGAGCCTCTGGCGCTGCACCTGATGTCATGAGTGCTGCGCGGCGTTGACGCCCCACGATCAGACATCTTATCCCCTCTCACGACTCCGCCCCTGTGTGACGTCCCCCCTGCCCCCGCTATGCAAGTCTATGGGAGGGGGCATGACAGCCACCACGCCCCCTCCCATAGACTTGCATTGAGGGTGCATGGCCGTGACGTCACGAGCCTCTGGCGCTGCACCTGATGTCATGAGTGCTGCGCGGCGTTGACGCCCCACGATCAGACATCTTATCCCCTCTCACGACTCCGCCCCTGTGTGACGTCCCCCCTGCCCCCGCTATGCAAGTCTATGGGAGGGGGCATGACAGCCACCACGCCCCCTCCCATAGACTTGCATTGAGGGTGCATGGCCGTGACGTCACGAGCCTCTGGCGCTGCACCTGATGTCATGAGTGCCGCGCGGCGTTGACGCCCCGCGATCAGACATCTTATCCCCTCTCACGACTCCGCCCCTGTGTGACGTCACCCCTGCCCCCGCTATGCAAGTCTATGGGAGGGGGCGTGACGGCCGTCACGCCCCCTCCCATAGACTTGCATAGCGGGGGGGGGGGGGGTGAGATCACACAGGAGCGGAGTCGTGACATCACGATACTCCGGCCCCGTGGTCAGCACCCGGCAGTCAGACATCTTATCCCCTATCCTTTGGATAGGGGCTGAGATGTTTTAGGGCCGGAGTACCCCTTTAAACAGTCTACTTCCTGTTGAATATTCTTACTTCCTGTTGAAGCTGTTTACTGTCTTAGTAAGAACCCGATTTACTAAATTTTAGATCCTGAAGTTGGAATTTTTTATATTTTGCAGGGGCACGTAGCAGTGCAACATAACCCAAATCTTCTCAACCATGTTGTAATGTATATACTTACCTTTAATGATATGAAATTGGAGTCATTTCTGCTCATTCTTATCCAATGGTAATAGATGAAAATTCCAGATGCCACCACTGCCAGGGCTCCGAATTATGTTTTTATATTAATGACAATAAATGTAGGTTAGAAGGAGCGGTGAATGTATCAGACCCAGAACAGAGCAGAATATAAGTCCTTGGCCGTGGTATATAATCATCCCCGTACCAGAAGAGCCATGGAGAGGCTCCCGCCGGTGCACGGTGACATTGTTGGCATGATTGCCTTAGAAATGTAATCTAAAAAGAAAAGAGAGAGCGCTCCATAGCGTAATACCGCAGGTATAGGGTCCACAAGTGGAATGGAATATGCCCTTACCAAGTGCGGTTGTGTAAGCTCACACACAACAGTGGTCAGAGTGAGCGAGAGGTAGGTCCAGTCTGCAGCCTTCCAATCCGAGCGAGACAATGGCAAGAGAAGACTTCTGAAGATGGTGGAATTCAACGGCGCTGACCAGGAGCAGACACCTCAGGTAGGTAGGAAGGTAGCTTTATTAAAACAATGCAACGCGTTTCACCGCAGGTGCGGCTTCATCAGGCATCAGGCATGCCTGATGAAGCCGCACCTACGGTGAAACGCGTTGCATTGTTTTAAAGAGGTATTCCAGGAAAAAACTTTTATATATATATATATATATATATATATATATATATATATCAACTGGCTCCAGAAAGTTAAACAGATTTGTAAATGACTTCTATTAAAAAATCTTAATCCTTCCAATAATTATCAGCTGCTGAAGTTGAGTTGTTCTTTTCTGTCTAAGTGCTCTCTGAGGACACGTGTCTCGGGAGCTGTCCAGCGTAGAATCAAATCCCCATAGCAAACCTATTCTGCTCTGTGCGGTTTCTATGGGAATTTGCTTCTACTCTGGACAGCTCCCGAGACACGTGTCATCAGAGAGCACTTAGACAGAAAAGAACAATTCAACTTCAGCAGCTCATAAGTACCGAAAGGATTAAGATTTTTTTATAGAAGTAATTTACAAATCTGTTTAACTTTCTGGAGCCAGTTGATATATATATAAAAAAAAGTTTTTCCCTGGATAAACCCTTTAATACAGCTACCTTCCTACCTACCTGACGTGTCTGCTCCTGGTCAGCGCCGTTGAATCCAACCATCTCCAGAAGTCTCTTCTTGCCATTAGAAATGTAATAACCGGGCAGGTTACAGGAAGGAAACCTTTGCCGCTATATCATCCTATTAGACATCCATAATTTGGGGATCATAAAATTGCCGTAAACGTAACTTTTTTAGACTTAGTTTGTATGAATGTACCTGAAGAATGGACATGACTCTTGCTTGAGAAATTGGTCTCTTAAGCTCCGTGAATCATAAAGTATTTTCTCGTACCTGGGTAAAAAAAAATAAAACTTTACTCACCTATAAATGTCACATACAGTCATGTGACCACTGGCGGCAGCATCATGTGAACAATGTCGTTAATGTTCTCGGACTCCCAATGTTCGGACCCCCCGCGATCAGCTTCTTATCCCCTATCCTGTGGAGTTCTCCTTTGAGAATATTACATATTGCACATTTTTTTAAGTCCCCATGTGGGACTATTAATAGCAAGATTTCAGTTGCTAGTACTGTTCAGTGCAACTGCAAGTAAGAGACCTTCAGCTACCATCTTAACTCATCGGATCCCTGCGATTGCATTGCGGGGGTCTGATGTGTGTCTCAAAACCATCAGCAACTGTATTTTCGTGCTGTAGATGTAGATGCTGTGGTCAGCATTTGTGGTGTCCCGGTACTGTATTTCATACTGTACCTTGTGTGCTGGGTCCCCAAAGTTAGAGTTCCTTGGTACCGTTGGGGTCCGCTTGCTGAGATAACCCCTAGTCACCTCTTTGTTCCTTAATTTTATGTGTTACATGTATATAATTAGTGTAATATATTGATCTATATAGTTTCTGCAGGACCTTAGGTCAAATGACTAATGTTTCTACTGTGATGGTATGCTAAAGGACCTTCCAGGTCATGTGGGTAGTCACATGTTCTACCATAATCCTTTGTGTAAAGGACTGACAGTTGGGATGAACCAATCAGCTCAAGGCCAGCCCCTGCCCATATAAGGGAGCTGCCAGCCAATCCTCGCTCTCTTGGTTTCCGGACTAGCAAAGAGAGGAGATCCGTGCGACTTACAAGACAAACCCAGGCCTGAAGCCTAACAATCTCGCAACTTACTAATCGTGAGTTACTAAATCGAATCCCCGCTAAAGCTAGCGTGACTGCTGGGCCTAAAACCAATCCCCTAAATCCAGCGGAACAGCGTAAATCAATCTCCAGAGCTCAGACTCACAAGGTCCCAACCAACTGTCAGGATCCTCATAAACTGTACAGATGTAAAGACTGTTCCTGTTTTACCTCTGCATAAAATCTGCAGTAAAGTTTCCTACAGTTTTCTGAATCTCCGGTTGTGGACAATCATTTATTCCTCTCTATCGTTCTTGGGACGAGTGGCGATAGGACAAGTATATATTGAGGAGCCCTCACCTGGCGTCACGACAGTTAAGGGTTAAACCAGCACCCTTTCATCACTGCACAGCTACACCCCATATACCCTACACCCCCACAAGCTTACCACACATTCATGACGACTTCTAAAAGGTTAAATGCTGGACATCAACATGCTGTCTGATGTGGGGCATTAGTGGTGAGTTCTGCCTGCTGATAGCAGCCGATACTCACCAGTTATGAAGCCAGCTCAGTTCCTTTGCTCATTTCTTGGCATGTAAATCTTGTGTCGTTTAATGGTTGAATAAAGTTTTTATGTGAAGCATATGTTTATATTAAGCATATATTTTTGTGGTAGCAGGGTGTGATGAGGCCAGATGTTGTTACCCTAGGGGCAGATGGCATTAACTCCTTGTATTCGCGTATTAACCCCTTGTATGCCCAGAATGTATGCCCAGAACATATGTCCAGAAAGTATGCCCAGAAAGTATGCCCAGAACATATGCCCAGAACATATGCCATGAACGTATGCCCAGAACATATGCCCAGAACGTATGCCCAGAACGGATGCCCAGAACGGATGCCCAGAACGGATGCCCAGAACATATGTCTAGAACGTATGCCCAGAACATTTGCCCAGAACATATGCCCAGAACGTATGCCCAGAACGTATGCCCAGAACATATGTCCAGAACGTATGCCCAGAACATATGCCCACAACGTATGCCCAGAACATATGCCCAGAATGTATGTCCACAACGTATGTCCAGAACGTATGCCCAGAACGTATACCCAGAACGTATACCCAGAACGTATACCCAGAACGTATGCCCAGAATGTATACCCAGAACGTATGCCCAGAACGTATACCCAGAACGTATACCCAGAACGTATGCCCAGAACGTATACCCAGAACGTATACCCAGAAAATATGCCCAGAACGTATGCCCAGAACGTATACCCAGAACGTATACCCAGAACGTATACCCAGAATGCGCCGTTTCACGTATATTCGCTGTCCTCATCCTGGGAATTAGAGTGAAGAGATGTCATTTAGTGCGGCACATTGATCACATTGTGCGGCTCTATTACCACATAGCTGACTTTTTATCCAGGTAGATTGATTAAACGCTCTAATCCTTCTATCATACGAAACATTCCGAGTCTTATTTAAGAGATCATTTAAAGAAGTCAGTCTCGGCCTATTTACCGGGCGCTCGGGGCCACTTGGTTAGGAATGAGAATGGAATCTGAGCTTGAACAGATGGTGAGTTTTACAGAATACAACAATAATATATCGTCTTATAGAAATACATAGCCTTCTTCAATTGGACACATCACAAAGAGCTCCTTAAGTGCTCCGCCGATACAGAGCGAGGAATACAAAATGTGCTGCGCATGAATGGAGGATTGAGAGGCTTCAGAAAAACTAGGGAACACTACACTGACTCCAATCCTGGCTGTTTAATCTCATAGATATTGACTTAAAGGGGTATTCCAGGAGTTCTTTTGTATTTGACGATGCTACAGGGGCTGTAAAGTTAGTGTAGTTCATAACATAGTGTCTGTACCTGTGTGTGACGGTGGTCTCGCAATTCTTCTGTGATTTCCCCCCCCCCCCCCAATATTTATTTTTAACAGCATACAAACTAACTCAGGTTTCTGGATTTCCCAGGTTGCGGTGCATCGAGATGTGACATCAATAGTCAGGTAATGACAGGGAGCTTGTCCTGCTTCAATGGGTGGAGCGACCGCTGGGTGGGAAAGAGATCATTTTGCAACAGCACACAGGTTAGAAACCAGGCACACGCCATCACGCCCCCTCCCATAGACTTGCATTGAGGGAGCATGGCTGTGACGTCACGAGCCTCCTCCCGCATCACCAGTCATCCGGCTTGAAGTGAAGTTCTCTCTGTGCGCCAGATGTCTTGGGTGTCGCAGCCAAGATTGCGGGGGTCCCCAGCGGCGGGACCCCCGTGATCAGACATCTTATCCCCTATCCTTTGGATAGAGGATAAGATGTCTAGGGGTGGAGTACCCCTTCAAGAACTGACTTGACATGAGCCATTGTAATAGGAAAGCCAATGTTATTCCCATTTTAATGTAATGGCCGATTGGTGTACAGTATTTGCTTTAACACCAGGGAATT
This sequence comes from Hyla sarda, assembly GCF_029499605.1. Classification (NCBI taxonomy): domain Eukaryota; kingdom Metazoa; phylum Chordata; class Amphibia; order Anura; family Hylidae; genus Hyla; species Hyla sarda. The sequence continues at coordinate 102,476,199 of NC_079199.1, forward strand.
GCGTTAGATGATTCTCCATAGCTGCCCCTCGTAGCAGGGACACGGATAGAGCGGTGCGGCTGTACAGAGTTGGATGGTTTCACCACATCAGCCGACACACATCATGAATGGGTCTATGGTCCCTTGTTCTGCTCTCCAGGTGGCCATGAACATATTTCATCTCACAGCTATCGTGCCTGGTTCCTCTATGAGCATGGACAATCAATCAGATGATAATGGACAAATAATCCAATAAGGACAGGAGAACAGGGACTCCTCTCTTATCTGATGTCTATCTTTAAGCTTTAAAAGCTTTTTCTATCCTTGTACTAGTGCCTGGAGCTTTATTGTACCTACACATGCCACTAATTGGTTTTTATGCTGTCCGATTCCACACGAACCCAGCAGACAGTACATTGTCATGCTTCTTCTAGGGGTACTCCGCTCCAAAGGATAGGGGATAAGATGCCTGATCGTGGGGGTCCCGCCACTGGGGACCCCCACAATCTCAGCTGCGGCGCCCCAGACGAACTTCGCTCCATGCAGTATGACTGGGGATGCGGGGCACAGTCATGCGCCACTCGTGACATCATGGCCACGGCCCTCAATGCAAGTCTATGGGAGGGGGCGTGACGGACATCACGCCCCCTCCCATAGACTTGCATTGAGGGGGTGTGGCCGTGATGTCACGAGCGGGGTGTGACCGTGACGTCACGAGCCTCCGGCACTGCACCCGACGCTCTAAACGAATGACGGGTGCAGCAGGGAGATCGAGGGAGTCTCCAGCAATAGGACCACCGCAATCAGACATCTTATCCCCTATTAGAGAATAAGATGTTTAGGGGCGGAGTACCCCTTTTACTCTGTTGCCTGACTAATTCACCTTTATTCTCATTTCTCCCCAATCAATCCTATCACTGGCTACCTATTGCCCAACAAATTCAGTTGAACCTGCTAAAAACAGCGTACAAGGCCATGCAAAATCTGTCAGCCTCATACACCTCGGACCTGATCTCCCGATACCGCCGCTCACGTAATCTCTATTCTGCTCAAGACCTCTACCCGTGCTCTCCCTCCCCATCCGAACCTCACACAACCACCTCCAAGATTTCTCCTGTGCTTCCTCCATACACTAGAACCACGACCCCGACCCATCCAAATGTCGCCCACCATCAAGACCTTCAAAAAGAACCTGGAAACCCATCGCTTCGGGAAATATGAACTACAATAACCCACTGCTTCCCCAGTTGTTCCTTGATGACCAGCGACCTCCCCCCATACTTGTAGACTGGAAGCCACTGGTTCTGTTCTCAATGGTCTCACCAAACATAACCCCCCCACCCCACCCACCACCACCGTAGAAGCCATTATTTCCATATCTTGCACTAGTGTTGGTCAGGACGTCTCAGGAACTATATTCTGATTGGGAGAAATGGCTTAGTGAACCCTTTATGAAAATTGCTTGTATAGTAAATTGCTCTTGACAGCTTGTTCTAGAGATCTCACTAGAGACGCTTATGGTTCCCGTATTATGCGAGAGCATGAAGACGGGAGTTGTCATATATCACCACAAAAGGCACGGGCTGGGATTTTAGGGGATCCAGGCACCATTTGTGTCACGATGCCGGCTGGCAGGTAGTGGATCCTCTGTGCCAGAGAGGGATTGGCGAGGACCGCGCTAGTGGACCGGTTCTAAGTCACTACTGGTTTTCACCAGAGCCCGCCGCAAAGCGGGATGGTCTTGCTGCGGCGGTAGTGACCAGGTCGTATCCACTAGCAACGGCTCACCTCTCTGACTGCTGATGATAGGCGAGGTACAAGGGAGTAGACAGAAGCAAGGTCGGACGTAGCAGAAGGTCGGGGGCAGGCGGCAAGGTTCGTAGTCAGGGTGGATAGCAGAAGTTCTGGTACACAGGCTTTAGACACACAAAACGCTTTCACTAGGCACAAGGGCAACAAGATCCGGCAAGGGAGTGCATGGGAGGAGGTCAGATATAGTCAGGGACCAGGTGGAAGCCAATTAAGCTAATTGGGCCAGGCACCAATCATTGGTGCACTGGCCCTTTAAGTCTCAGGGAGCTGGCGCGCGCGCGCCCTAGAGAGCGGAGCCGCGCGCGCCAGCACATGACAGCAGGGGACGGGAACGGGTAAGTGACCTGGGATGCGATTCGCGAGCGGGCGCGTCCCGCTGTGCGAATCGCATCCCCAACGGCCATGACAGTGCAGCGCTCCCGGTCAGCGGGACTGACCGGGGAGCTGCAGGGAGAAAGACGCCGTGAGCGCTCCGGGGAGGAGCGGGGACCCGGAGCGCTAGGCGTAACAGTACCCCCCCCCTTAGGTCTCCCCTTTTTTTTGTCCGGTGACTGCCTCCCCTGGGATGAGGACACCGGGAAGGAATGGATGGTTTCCTCAATGGCAGGCAGTACAGCAGGAGTAGGAATGGGGAGGGAGGGCAGAGGGTGAAGCTTGGCACGGGGCAGGGAGACACAAGGACGGGAGCCATGAGGGGACACAGAGGCTTGCCTGAAGGGACTGGGAGGGGGGGAGAGGCATTTTCTGTGGCAGGCAGAGTCCCTAACGACCTTAGGGGGACCGGATACAGGAGGAACCACAGGGTCACGGCAGGGAGTACTGGGAACCGGTTTAAGGCAGTCCTTGGAACAAGAGGGACCCCAACTCTTGATCTCCCCAGTGGACCAGTCCAGGGTTGGGGAATGGTGTAGAAGCCAGGGTAGTCCAAGGAGAATTTCGGAAGTGCAATTGGGAAGGACCAAAAATTCAATTTTCTCGTGATGAGGTCCGATGCACATTAGGAGGGGCTCCGTGCGGTAACGCACGGTGCAATCCAACCTGGCTCCGTTGACCGCGGAAATGTGGAGTGGCTTGACAAGACGGGTCATCGGAATGCGGAATTTATTCACCAAGGACTCCCGAATAAAATTCCCAGAAGCACCAGAGTCCAGGCAGGCCACGGCTGAGAGGGAAGAGCTGGCTGAAGTAGAAATCCGTACAGGCACCGTGAGACGTGGAGAAGCCGACTTAGCATCAAGAGACGCCACACCCACGAGAGCTGGGTGCGAGCGTGCGTTTCCCAGACGTGGAGGACGGATAGGGCAATCCACCAAAAAATGTTCGGTACTGGCACAGTACAGACAAAGATTCTCCTCCTTACGGCGATTCCTCTCTTCCAGGGTCAGGCGAGACCGATCCACTTGCATGGCTTCCTCGGCGGGAGGCCTAGGCGCAGATTGCAGTGGAGACTGTGGGAGAGGTGTCCAGAGATCTAAGTCTTTTTCCTGGCGGAGCTCTTGATGTCTCTCAGAAAAACGCATGTCAATGCGAGTGGCAAGATGAATGAGTTCATGCAGGCTAGCAGGAGTCTCTCGTGCGGCCAGAACATCTTTAATGTTGCTGGATAGGCCTTTTTTAAAGGTCGCGCAGAGGGCCTCATTATTCCAGGATAGTTCAGAAGCAAGAGTACGGAATTGTATGGCGTACTCGCCAACGGAAGAATTACCCTGGACCAGGTTCAGCAGGGCAGTTTCAGCAGAAGAGGCTCGGGCAGGTTCCTCAAAGACACTTCGAATTTCCGAGAAGAAGGAGTGTACAGAGGCAGTGACGGGGTCATTGCGGTCCCAGAGCGGTGTGGCCCATGACAGGGCTTTTCCAGACAGAAGGCTGACTACGAAAGCCCCCTTAGACCTTTCAGTAGGAAACTGGTCCGACATCATCTCCATGTGCAGGGAACATTGCGAAAGGAAGCCACGGCAAAACTTAGAGTCCCCATTAAATTTGTCCGGCAAGGACAGGCGGAGGCTAGGAGTGGCCACTCGCTGCGGAAGGGGTGCAGGAGCTGGCGGAGGAGATGATTGCTGCTGAAGTTGCGACTGAAGTTGGTGCACAATGGTGAATACTTCCGACAGCTGGTGGGTTAGATGGGCGATCTGTCGGGATTGCTGGGCGACCACCGTGGTGATATCAGAGATATAAGGCAGAGGGACCTCAGCGGGATCCATGGCCGGATCTACTGTCACGATGCCGGCTGGCAGGTAGTGGATCCTCTGTGCCAGAGAGGGATTGGCGAGGACCGCGCTAGTGGACCGGTTCTAAGTCACTACTGGTTTTCACCAGAGCCCGCCGCAAAGCGGGATGGTCTTGCTGCGGCGGTAGTGACCAGGTCGTATCCACTAGCAACGGCTCACCTCTCTGACTGCTGATGATAGGCGAGGTACAAGGGAGTAGACAGAAGCAAGGTCGGACGTAGCAGAAGGTCGGGGGCAGGCGGCAAGGTTCGTAGTCAGGGTGGATAGCAGAAGTTCTGGTACACAGGCTTTAGACACACAAAACGCTTTCACTAGGCACAAGGGCAACAAGATCCGGCAAGGGAGTGCATGGGAGGAGGTCAGATAAAGGCAGGGACCAGGTGGAAGCCAATTAAGCTAATTGGGCCAGGCACCAATCATTGGTGCACTGGCCCTTTAAGTCTCAGGGAGCTGGCGCGCGCGCGCCCTAGAGAGCGGAGCCGCGCGCGCCAGCACATGACAGCAGGGGACGGGAACGGGTAAGTGACCTGGGATGCGATTCGCGAGCGGGCGCGTCCCGCTGTGCGAATCGCATCCCCAACGGCCATGACAGTGCAGCGCTCCCGGTCAGCGGGACTGACCGGGGAGCTGCAGGGAGAAAGACGCCGTGAGCGCTCCGGGGAGGAGCGGGGACCCGGAGCGCTAGGCGTAACAATTTGCCTTTAGTTATAAAGGGAGATTGTATTTTCTCCTATTATGTATATATTAGGCAATTGCTGGAAATTCGGCTGTTACCAAATTCATAGTAAAAGGTTTCCGAGGGTCTCGGTCTGCACTATACATCAGCACCTCTGCATGTAGATAACCTCAGGGGCTTTAGAAACATGGACATGCCCGGGTGCAAAGTTCATAAGGGGTTTTCTAGTTTTTTTTTGTTTTTATTTTTTACTGTTTATTTATAAGATTTTTTAAGAACAATATTCCAGAAAGGAAGCAAAAATACCAGTAATACACGTCAAGGAAATGCATGTATACAAAGAAGTACCAACAATACGAAAAAAAAATATATATATAAAAAAAAAAAAAATGAAAAAAGGTTAAAAATAATAAACACGAAAAAGAGAAAAAGAAATAAAAATAAAACAAATAAAAATAAAAATGGAGTAATTGTAAGCCATAACATTAAATAGCATTTTCTGGCTAAGCATTGAGGTTTTAAATCCGTAACATATTGCAGCGTAGATAATACAGAAACCATAATTTTTGAAACATATAAATTGCAGGCATCCTATCATTGTGTAATTCCCGCACCGTACGGTGCTATAGAGATTTAGCAACGTAGGAATTTATGGAATTAAGTTAAAACAACTACCGTATTTTTCGCTGTATAAGACGCACTTTTTCTTCCCCAAAACTGGGGGGGAAGTTGGTGCATCTTATACGGCAAATACACATTAAAACCCTCTCCTATCGCGGCGGTCCCTGCGGCCATCAACAGCCGGGACCCGCGGCTAATACAGGACATCGCCGATCGCGGTGATGCCCTGTATTAACCCTTCAGACGCGGCGATCAAAGCTGATTGCCGCGTCTGAAGGGAAAGTGACACTAACCCGGCTGTTCAGTCGGGCTGTTCGGGACCGCAGCGGTGAAATCCCGGCGTCCCGAACAGCTTACAGGACACCGGGAGGGACCTTACCTGCCTCCTCGGTGTCTGCTCCGTGCCGGGATCCCCTGCATGGCCGGTGCTCTCCTTCATCGTCATCACGCCGTCCCGTCATCCAATAGGAGCAGCGCGCGTAGCGACGCGCGTAGCAACGTGATGGCGGCGACGGAGAGCGAGGATACCGGGCAGAAGAGACGCTCCGGAGCGACGGGGACACCCCGGGGATGCGGCGACAGCGATGGAGGGCGACATCTAGGGCAGCGGTGATGGGTCCGGAGCGGCGGGGACACGTGAGTATTACCTCCTATACCAGTGGTCTTCAACCTGCGAACCTCCAGATGTTGCAAAACTACAACTCCCAGCATGCCCGGACAGCCAACGGCTGTCCGGGCATGCTGGAAGTTGTAGTTTTGCAACATCTGGAGGTCCGCAGGTTGAAGATCACTGTTGGGTTCAGAATCTTTTATTTCTAGATTTTGCACCTTTAAAATAGGGTGCATCTTATATGTCGGTGCGTCTTATATGGCGAACAATACGGTATGTCACGATCATAATAGAGAAACCATTTTCATTGGAAAAAAGTTGAAGAAGGAATAAGGGGAATAGAAGTAGCAAGGTCCGCACGGCCCTCTCCACAGTTTCTGGCATTGAGTCAGAATAAGCATTAAAGGGGTATTCCAGGCCAAAACTTTCTTTTATATATCATTTGGCTCCGGAAAGTTAAACAGATTTGTAAATTACTTCTATTAAAAAAATCTTAATCCTTCCAATAGTTATTAGCTTCTGAAGTTGAGTTGTTGCTTTCTGTCTAACTGCTCTCTGATGACTCACGTCCCGTGAGCTGTGCAGTTCCTATGGGGATATTCTCCCATCATGCTCAGCTCCCGGGACGTGACATCATCATTGAGCAGTTAGACAGAAAACTTCAGAAGCTAATAACTATTGGAAGGATTAAGATTTTTTAATAGAAGTTATTTACAAATCTGTTTAACTTTCCGAAGCCAGTTGATATATATATATAAAAAAAGGTTTTGCCTGGAATACCCCTATAAAGGGGTACTCCGCCCCTAGACATCTTATCACCTATCCAAAGGATAGGGGATAAGATGTCAGATCGACGGGGTGCCGCTGCTGGGGACCCCGGGGATCGCCTCTGCGGCACCCCGCCATCATTACTGCGCAGAGCGAGTTCGCTCTGTGCGTAACGACGGGTGATACAGGGGACGGAGCAGCGGGACGTCATGGCTCCGCCCCTCATGACATCACGGCCCGCCCCCTTAATGCAAGTCTATGGCAGGGGACGTGACGACCGCCACGCCCCCTCCCATAGACTTGTATTGAGGGGGGGGCGAACCGTGATGTCACGAGGGGCAGAGCCGTGACATCACGAGGGGCGGAGCCGTGATGTAACGATCTTCCAGCCCCTGTATTGCCCGTCATTACACGCAGTAATGATGGCGGGGTGCCGCAGCGGCGATCCCCGGGGTCCCCAGCAGCAGGACCCCGGCGATCTGACATCTTATCCCCCATTCTTTGGATAGGGGATAAGATGTCTAGGGGCGGAGTACCCCTTTAAGTATCAAAAGTCTCCCAGCTTTGCCATATTCTATAGAATCTAGGCAGAGTATTCTCAATTATAGCAGAGAGACACTCCATCCGCCTCACGTCTCGTATTCTGTCCATCCTGGATCGGAGGAGATTCCGTTTTTTTCCCACCCGCAAGCTATTAGGCCTTTAGCAGCCGTGAGAATGTGTAATAAGAGCCTGGTTTGAAGTTTAGTCAATTCCTTAGGTAGTAAGTTAAGGAGAAATATAATAGGGTCTGAGGGAACTGTGATCCCCAAAACTTGTCGTAAGATTCTTTGGACTTCAATCCAATACAGTGACCCCCCCGACCTACGATGGCCCAGACATACGATCATTTCAGCATACGATCACTCTCAGAGGCCATCGCATGGTGAAGGCAGCATCAACATACGATGCTTTTGTATGTCGGGGCCATCGCATAAACGGCTATCCGGCAGCGCAGACTGCTTCAGCTGACACCGATAGCCGTTTACGGTGCCCCGTGTGCTCCGCTGACGATCACTTACCTGTCCTCGGGGCTTCCTCTTCGGGATCCCCTGCATCGTCGGCGCTCTCCATCGTCGTCATCACGTCGCTGCGCACAACATCCCGTCATCCAATAGGAGTGGCGTGCGTAGTGACATGGTGGTGGTGACGGAGAGCGAGGATGCCGGGGAAGCAGAGGCCTTACCGGAGCGTCGGGGAAACCTTTGGGACGCGGCGACAGCGATGGATGGCGACATCCCGGGCAGCGGTGACGAGCGGTGAGGGTCCGGAGCGGCGGGGACAGGTGAGTACAACTTCCTCTAACAGTGGTCTACTACCTGCGGACCTCCAGATGTTGCAAAACTACAACACCCAGCATGCCCGGACAGCCGTTGGCTGTCCGGGCATGCTGGATGTTGTAGTTTTGCAACATCTGGAGATCCGCAGGTAGTAGACCACTGTCCTATACTTTACATTGCACGGATCCCTCAACATGCGATGGTTTCAACAAACGATGGTCCATTTGGAACGGATTACCATCGTATGTTTAGGGACCACTGTAGTTAGTAATGGATGGGCATTCCCGAAAAATGTGTGGGAGTGTGCCAATAGAGGATTGGCATCTCCAACACGACGAAGATGTTTGGGGAAACACCCGGTGGAGTACCTCTGGGGTATGGTACCAGTGCATAAGTATTTTGGATAAGTTACACAAGAAGAAGACTTGGCTGCATTCAACCAAATGGTCTACCATTGATTAGTGGGAAGATGACGCCCCAAGTAACCCTCCCATTTGTCCATGTACAAGTGTCGAGGTTCAGGTGAGTTTTTAGGGGTAAGTAGCAGGGAATAAATACTGGAGATAAGGCCCCAAAAGACGATTTCTCGTCCTTTGGGACAAGGACAAGAACGTTACTTCTAGTTATCACCTCTCTTCTCAGTCCCAACCTGTTATAGTCATCTCTATTCCTGTGCAGCCTCCAGTGACCCCACGAGGATGAATACAAGAACGTTTCTTCTAGTTATCACCTCTCTCCTGACTCACAACCCATTACTGTCTTTTCTATTTCTGTCACCCCGAGAGGATGGTATAAGAACTTTTCTTCTGGTTATCACCTGTCTTATCAATCGGGGAGGATATATAACTCCTGGTTGACCTTGTGCACCATCCAGACATTGCCGATTCTGTCTTATACGTTTTCCGGCATATCCATCTTGGAATTTTTTGTTATTGGTTTATTCTGTATTCTGGTGCATATGTGATATTATAGGCTCATGTGGTGTCCCGGTACCGGATCCTATCCGGTACCTTTGTATATAAGTCCCCATAGCCAGAGTCCATAGGACATCGGGTTCTTCTTAACTAGCCCGCCCCTAGCCCGCCCCAATAAAACTTTATGCTTTGTAACAAAATTGCTTGAACATGCTTATGTAAATAAAGTGCTGGGTAGCATTTTTATAATGTTTGTATTTGGTGTACGGGCGTTGGGGTGTAATGTCCCAGTACAGGACATGGTCCTGCACTTCACTTAGGCCCTGTCAGGTTGAGTCCCTCAGTGACCTGGGGGCTCCCCTGCAGGGTCTCTCCTGCTGTTTCTATAATGTTATTTATCATACCCTATGTGTAGTCAGTACATTAATGTATAGATAGTCTAAAGGACCTGAGAGATGTCTGAAGGACCTGTGAAATGTCACATGTTATGTTATGCAGTCACATGATTTGTTGTCACATGTTCTCCCAGAGAGCAGCAGCTTAACCTATGACCCGCAGCTTTACCAATGGGCTTTAGTCCAGCCTCCCACTATATAAAGGGGCGGCCATTACAATTCACTCTCTTCTCTCTTACCACCTGTTACTGAGCACAGCAACCACCAGAGATCTCAGTGCTAGTGATCAGCATCTGGAAGACCCCAAAGCTACAGTCAATCCAGTAAGTCTCAAGTCTATGTCTGCTGTCTCTACAAATAGTCAAGTCCTGCATATAGTCAAGCCTCAAGATAATTACCTAGAATCTATTACATGTATAATTGGTCCCAGCACGCTGCAAGGTCCTTCTGTGTCCCTGGCCACCTCTCTGGGAATCTGCCCTAGCTGTGAAGATAATTCCATCTGTCTAAACTCAGTAAAGTTAAACCGTTAAACCATAACTGGTTGTGGACTCTCCTTTCCTTAACTAGCCATTGGAATAGCGGAGATACTGTTTGTTTGGTTCCGGTACCAAAAACCACTTCTTGCCCCAGGGGTTAATACCATCTGGCCCCACCACCTACACTGCTACACCCGTGGTCTCGCCATACACTGGTGGTCCACCACAGGGGTATATTATGACTTACAATGCAGGTTTTAATCCTGTTTGTCCTGGTTAAATAGGCATTGTTTTGTGTTTTTGTAGATACATTAGTAATGGGTAACAAGTGTGGACCCGCTGTGCCACCTGACGGCTTTGGGTCACTTCCATTGTCTAGGAATCCCCTGGTTTTCACCCTATAACCCCTGTATGGGGATCTGGACTTTGCTGCAGGGGCCCACCAGGTTGCTACCAGGAGTGGTCCTGGTTGCCCAATGAACCAAGAGACACTGGACTGAGGCTCAGAGGGGACAGACAGAAGCAAATCCAAGTACAGAGCGAGGTCTTGGGCGGCAGAGTCCAGAGATAGCGGGCCGCACACGTTCGTAGTAAACAGTCCGGGTCATTCTGTCCCGGAGAAATAATCTAGGTTTGAACTAATGTATGTCCATAAATGACCTACAGGAATAATATACAAATGGCAGAAAACATGAAGGGGAAACAAAATGTTCTCTGTGACTTTACAGTGACCCGAGGCTCCCTTAATACAGGTACATGTTATTGTGCTGCTATTAGTATGTTACTATCTACGGCACAGCTAATGTCCAGCATTTCACATGAAAACACCAGATTAGAAGCATATTGACTCTGAGGAAGGGATGAGCACTTTAGTTAACAAGTGATCGCTCAGCTTTAGTGCCGGATGGAGATACATCAATGCCGCCATCTCTCCTCCAGCCCAATCTAAAAGGAGGACATTGGAACTTCAATATTCATCGGCTACATTGAAAACACAATTAGGACGTGTGAGCTGAGAGTCCTGACAGCCCCGTCTGATATTGGTTGTTCTGGCTGCTGCCCTGTGAGCGAGAGATGAACAGAACGTTCAGTAAGAAAAGCTTTATAGAGACTGTGCACTTATATGGAGTATACAAGATTATAGGGGGCTGACATATATAATGTCCAAAACACTTATGCACCGCGTGTAGGACTCATAAGACTCATGGGACTCATAACCAGTACTTCAGAACATTTATTACAAAGCATGGGCAAAATTGAATCAGTGTGAATCCGAGTGCCTGGTCATCGAGGCTTGGCTAGCCAGATCCAGGATCTTACTGCCAACCTTGTGGGGTTTTTATCCTTCCGTGGTGTATACCGACAATGGTGTAAAGGACATTCAGGGTAAGAGGATCCTGTGGACAGAAACAGCCCATAAGAGGAGGGCAAAATAGCAAAAACAGAAATCCTGAACAGTGGGGAAACATGTCCTGGACAGATGGATCCAGATCTCTATAGAGAAACATGACCTGGTCAGATGGACCCAGATCTCTATAGAGAAACATGGCCTGGACAGATGGATCCAGATCTATAGAGAAACATGGCCTGGTCCGATGGATCCAGATCTCTATAGAGAAACATGGCCTGGACAGATGGATCCAGATCTATAGAGAAACATGACCTGGTCAGATGGATCCAGAACTCTATAGAGAAACATAGCCTGGACAGATGGATCCAGATCTATAGAGAAACATGACCTGGTCAGATGGATCCTGATCTCTGTAGAGAAACATGGCCTGGGCAGATGGATCCAGATCTATGTGGAGAAAAATGTCCTGGTCAGATGGATCCAGATCTCTGTGGAGAAACATGGCCTGGTCAGATGGATCCAGATCTCTGTTGACTAACATGTCCTGGTCAGATGGATCCAGATCTCTGTGGTGGAACATGGCCTGGTCAGATGGATCCAGATCTTTAAGGAGAAACATGGCCTGGTCCGATGGATCCAGATCTCTGTGGAGAAACATGGCCTGGTCAGATGGATCCAGTTGTCTGTGGAGAAACATGGCCTGGTCAGATGGATCCAGATCTTTGTGGAGACAGATGGTCTTGCTTCCACTGTCTTCACAGTCCCCAGATATGAGTCCTATAGACATCCTACACTGGGATGAGGAAGAAAGGGCTGTTCAGTATGTAAGGACTTCCATCGAATAGATGTCAACTGCAAGATGCTATCCTATCCTAATGGGCGGATATTCCTGAAGAATATTTTCATCACCTAGTGGAATCTATTGCATGGGGATTTGCTGAGATCCAATGTGCTACAAGATGGGGGAAAATCAGTCTATAGTAATTCAGGGACACATTGTGAATATCGGACTCCATTAACCTTTGATGTGTTTTGTGCTATCTGCACCAAGATGTCAATAGCAGATCCTGTAAGGTGTGAGGTGCAGCCTCCATGGATGGGTCTTGTTTCTCCAGCACACCCCTTAGATGATCAGTCAGATTGAGATCTGGGGAATCTGGAGGTAAATTCATCCCCTTGATCTCTTTGTCATGTTCCTCATTCCTGAACAAGTGTGGTCGTGGGTATAATTCTGCATTACAGGATCCTGCTGCCATGAATTGGGGGACTTGGTCTGTAAAATGTCTTGACAGGTGGTATGTGTCACTGTGTCATCCACATGATACCAGAACCCAAGGTGTCCAGCAGAACATTGCCCATCACACTGCCCACAACGGCTTGTCTTTTTCCCATAGTACATACTGGTGCCTTCTTTTTCCCAGGTAAGTAATGCACAAACATCTGGCCATCTACATGACATAAGATGTGACCCATCAGACCAGGCTGCCATATTCCATTGTCCATGGTCAAGTTCTGATGCTCATGTGCCCAATGTGCCCTATTCCGGTGGTGTACAGGGGTCAGCATGGTCTCTCTGACTGGTCTGCAGGACCTCATACGCACCAAGCTGCAAAATCTTTTTATTGCGACCAGAAGGATATTTTTTTTAGCAATCTTTGTGGGATCAAAACACACAAACTAGCCTTCATCCTCCCCCACACACGTCAATGAGCCTTGGGCCGGTCCGGTCACCACCCTGTCCCCAGTCACCAGTTGTCCTTGGACACTTTTTGTTGGTACTAACCACTACAGACCAGGAACACCCCACGAGACCGGCCATTCTGGAGATGGCCCAGTTGTCTCAGTTGTCTACACATCACTTTTTGGCCCTGGTCACAGTCGCTCAGATTACATTTGCCCATTTTTTCTGCTTCCAACTTCAAGAATTGACCGGTCATTTGCTGCCTAATATATCCAATCCCTGACAGGCACCATTGTAACCAGATAATCAATGGTCTTCATTTCACCGATCAGTGGTTTTATAGTCATGGTTGGCCATGTGTAGCCTGCCTATAAGCAGTTCAGACAGCTTTGAGGCTAGAATTCCAGCTACATGACTGACTGGAGGAGAGTCACTGTCTAACATAACTTTTGTCCTCACTATTGTCCCTGAGACTGTGGAAGAAGCTAATAGCAGCCCTGTAGTGTGTTCTAGGAGCTGTAAGGAACCCATTGTGCTGATTGCCAATATTATTGTTTTGTTATAACATTGACACCGAACAACACCTTTTGAGGTATTTGCAGCAATTCACCTTCACTGTACATTGCCTTCTCTTCTGGTCTTCAGATGACCTGACTATTGGGAATGTGAGTACCGAATGAATAATGTAGAACCGGCAGAATTTATATATATAGAAACTCCCATGGCTTAGGGTGCGTTCACATGGCCGTCTGTCCCCCTTTTTTCCCCCCCATTTTGGTTCCATCCCTTGCAGCCTGTAAACGGATTAAAAATGGTTTTAAAAATCCCACTTCAATCCATTTACATCCGTTTGTATCCATCTGCACTCATTTCAGTTTTTTTGACGGCAGAAAAAACGGAAGAGAAAGCGGATACAGTAAATTTAACATTGAAGTCTGTGGAAAACAGATAAGCCTTTAAAGTCATCCATTTTTTCAATCTGTTTTTTGATCCGCTTTTACTTCTGAGCATGCTCGGAACAAAAAACTTTTTTTGGGGTTTATTAACTGAACAATAACAGATCCAAACGTACGTTTGCATGCGTTATTGTCCTTTTTTTTTTTTTTACGGGAGAAGAACGGGACGGGTGTAGACGGCCATGTGAATGCAGCCTTAGGCTACTATGTCCTTTTATACACAGAATAACATTCAGGTGGGAGCCTTGTCTACGTATCTAGAAATGAGCATTGTTGACAGTACAAAATTTACTGTGTGTATTACAGAAGACACAGCATCATCCAGGAGCTCTGGGACATTGTGATGGACCATCATCCAGGAGCTCTGGGACATTGTGATGGATCATCATCCAGGAGCTCTGGAACATTGTGATGGAGCATCATCCAGGAGCTCTGGAACATTGTGATGGATCATCATCAGGAGCTCTGGGACATTGTGATGGACCATCATCAGGAGATCTGGGACATTGTTATGGACCATCATCAGGAGCTCTGGGACATTGTGATGGACCATCATCCAGGGGCTCTGGGACATTGTGATGGACCATCATCCAGGAGCTCTGGGATATTGTGGTGGACCATCATCCAGGAGCTCTGGAACATTGTGATGGATCATCATCAGGAGCTCTGGGACATTGTGATGGACCATCATCAGGAGCTCTGGGACATTGTTATGGACCATCATCAGGAGCTCTGGGACATTGTGATGGACCATCATCCAGGGGCTCTGGGACATTGTGATGGACCATCATCAGGAGCTCTGGGACATTGTGATGGACCATCATCAGGAGCTCTGGGACATTGTTATGGACCATCATCAGGAGCTCTGGGACATTGTAATGGATCATCGTCCAGGAGCTCTGGGACATTGTGATGGACCATCATCCAGGAGCTCTGGGACATTGTAATGGATCATCGTCCAGGAGCTCTGGGACATTGTGATGGATCATCGTCCAGGAGTTCTGGGACATTGTGATGGACCATCATCCAGGAGCTCTGGGACATTGTGATGGATCATCGTCCAGGAGCTCTGGGACATTGTTATGGACCATCATCAGGAGCTCTGGGACATTGTGATGGACCATCATCCAGGGGCTCTGGGACATTGTGATGGACCATCATCCAGGAGCTCTGGGACATTGTGATGGATCATCGTCCAGGAGCTCTGGGACATTGTGATGGATCATCGTCCAGGAGCTCTGGGATATTGTGATGGACCATCATCCAGGAGCTCTGGGATATTGTGATGGACCATCATCCAGGAGCTCTGGGACATTGTGATGGATCATCGTCCAGGAGCTCTGGGACATTGTGATAGATCATCATTCAGGAGCTCTGGGACATTGTGATGGATCATCATCCAGGGGCTCTGGAACATTGTGATGGATCATCATCCAGGAGCTCTGGGACATTGTGATAGACCATCATCCAGGAGCTCTGGGACATTGTGATGGACCATCATCCAGGAGCTCTGGAACATTGTGATGGATCATCATCAGGAGCTCTGGGATATTGTGATGGATCATCATCCAGTAGCTCTGGGACATTCTGATGGACTATAATCCAGGAGATCTGGGACATAGTGATGGACCATCATTCAGGAGCTCTGGGATATTGTGATAGACCATCATCCAGGAGTTCTGGGACATTGTGATGGACCATCATCCAGGAGCTCTGGGACATTGTGATGGATCATCATCCAGGAGCTCTGGGATATTGTGATGGACCATCATCAAGGGGCTCTGGGACAACCTTTTGATGGACCATCGTCCAGGGGCTCTGGGACATTGTGATGGACCATTATCCAGGGGCTCTGGGATATTGTGATGGACCATCATCCAGGGGCTCTGGGATATTGTGATGGACCATCATCCAGGGGCTCTGGGACCTTGTAATGGACCATTATCCAGGGGCTCTGGGATATTGTGATGGATCATCATCCAGGAGCTCTGGTACATTGTGGTGGACCATCATCCAGGAGCTCTGGGACATAGTGATGGATCATCATCCAGGGGCTCTGGGACATTGTGATGGACCATCATCCAGGAGTTCTGGGACATTGTGGTGGACATCATCAGGAGCTCTGGGACATAGTGATGGATCATCATCCAGGGGCTCTGGGACATTGTGATGGACCATCATCCAGAGTCTCTGGGACATTGTGATGGACCATCATCCAGGGGCTCTGGGACATTGTGATGGACCATCATCAGGAGCTCAGGGACATTGTTATGGACCATCATCCAGGAGCTCTGGGACATTGTGATGGATCATCATCAAGGAGCTCTGGGACATTGTGAGGGATCATCATCCAGGAGCTCTGGGACATTGTGATGGATCATCATCCAGTAGTTCTTGGATATTGTGATGGACCATCATCCAGGAGCTCTGGGACATTGTGATGGATCATCATCCAGTAGTTCTTGGATATTGTGATGGACCATCATCCAGGAGCTCTGGGACATTGTGATGGACCATCATCCAGGAGCTCTGGGACATTGTGATGGATCATCATCAAGGAGCTCTGGGACATTGTGAGGGATCATCATCCAGGAGCTCTGGGACATTGTGATGGATCATCATCCAGTAGTTCTTGGATATTGTGATGGACCATCATCCAGGAGCTCTGGGACATTGTGATGGATCATCATCCAGTAGTTCTTGGATATTGTGATGGACCATCATCCAGGAGCTCTGGGACATTGTGATGGATCATCATCCAGGGGCTCTGGGACATTATGATGGACCATCATCCAGGAGCTCTGGGATATTGTGATGGACCATCATCCAGGGGCTCTGGGACATTGTGATGGACCATCATCCAGGGGCTCTGGGACATTGTGATGGACCATCATCAGGAGCTCAGGGACATTGTGGTGGATCATCATCCAGGAGTTCTGGGACATTGTGATGGACCATCATCAGGAGCTCAGGGACATTGCAATGGATCATCATCCAGGAGCTCTGGGATATTGTGATGGATCATCATCCAGGAGCTCTGGGATATTGTGATGGACCATCATCCAGGAGCTCTGGGACATTGGGATGGATCATCATCCAGGGGCTCTGGGACATTGTGATGGGCCATCATCCAGGAGCTCTGGGACATTGTGATGGACCATCATCCAGGAGTTCTGGGACATTGTGATGGACCATCATCAGGAGCTCTGGGACATTGTGATGGACCATCATCCAGGAGTTCTGGGACATTGTGATGGACCATCATCAGGAGCTCTGGGACATTGTGATGGGCCATCATCCAGGGGCTCTTGGACATTGTGATGGATCATCATCCAGGAGCTCTGGGACATTGTGATGGGCCATCATCCAGGGGCTCTTGGACATAATGATGGGCCATCATCCAGGGGCTCTTGGATATTGTCTGAAGCTATAAAATATCATGTTAGTGGATTCTAATGTGAAAACCAGAATTAACCCTTGTATTCAGATACAGATTTTTTTTTTTTTGCAGATTTGTTGTCTCTGATGTGAATCATATATCATCAGTAACTAGAACTACAAGTCCCATCTTGGTTTTATGTGTTTTATAGACCAAGAAGTGATTCCCTCCTCCCTGTCCAGATCCTTCCCATCACTGAGGGGCAGGAGGATGGATGAGGCAGCAGTGAGTCTGTGGTATATAGTGTGTGCTGAGGGGGCTGAGCACAGGGTCTTCTGTCACCGGCACAGGGCTGGACTATTCCTCATCACTATATACCACAGACTGACAACTCTCACAGCACAGGGAAGAAGGATCTGCAAACAGAGCCCCCCAGGTGTGTGCTGAGCTGCCTCCAGAGGTAGAGCCCCCCAGGTGTGTGCTGAGCTGCCTCCAGAGGTAGAGCCCCCCAGGTGTGTGCTGAGCTGCCTCCAGAGGTAGAGCCCCCCAGGTGTGTGCTGAGCTGCCTGCAGAGGTAGAGCCCCCCCAGGTGTGTGTGCTGAGCTGCCTCCAGAGGTAGAGCCCCCCAGGTGTGTGCTGAGCTGCCTCCAGAGGTAGAGCCCCCCAGGTGTGTGTGCTGAGCTGCCTCCAGAGGTAGAGCCCCCCCAGGTGTGTGTGCTGAGCTGCCTCCAGAGGTAGAGCCCCCCAGGTGTGTGTGCTGAGCCATCTCCAGAGGTAGAGCCCCCCAGGTGTGTGCTGAGCTGCCTCCGGAGGTAGAGCCCCCCAGGTGTGTGCTGACCCGAATGAAGAGGTAGAGCCCCCCAGGTGAGTGTGTGCTGAGCGGCCTCCAGAGGTAGAGCCCCCCCAGGTGTGTGTGCTGAGCTGCCTCCAGAGGTAGAGCCCCCCCAGGTGTGTGTGCTGAGCTGCCTCCAGAGGTAGAGCCCCCCAGGTGTGTGTGCTGAGCTGCCTCCAGAAGTAGAGCCCCCCAGGTGTGTGTGCTGAGCCATCTCCAGAGGTAGAGCCCCCCAGGTGTGTGTGCTGTGCCATCTCCAGAGGTAGAGCCCCCCAGGTGTGTGCTGACCCGAATGAAGAGGTAGAGCCCCCCAGGTGTGTGTGCTGTGCTGCCTCCAGAGGTAGAGCCTCCCAGGTGAGTGTGTGCTGAGCTGCCTCCAGAGGTAGAGCCCCCCCAGGTGAGTGTGTACTGAGCTATCTCCAGAGGTAGAGCCCCCCAGGTGAGTGTGTACTGAGCTATCTCCAGAGGTAGAGCCCCCATGTGTGTGAGTGCTGAGCTGCCTCCAGAGGTAGAGCCCCCCAGGTGTGTGTGCTGAGCTGCCTCCAGTGATAGAGCCCCCCAGGCGTGTGTGCTGAGCTGCCTGCAGAGGTAGAGCCCCCCAGGTGTGTGTGCTGAGCTGCCTGCAGAGGTAGAGCCCCCCAGGTGTGTGTGCTGAGCTGCCTCCAGTGATAGAGCCCCCCAGGCGTGTGTGCTGAGCTGCCTGCAGAGGTAGAGCCCCCCAGGTGTGTGTGCTGAGCTGCCTGCAGAGGTAGAGCCCCCCAGGTGTGTGTGCTGAGCTGCCTCCAGAGGTAGAGCCCCCCATGTGTGTGTGCTGACCCGAATGAAGAGGGAGAGCCCCCCAGGTGTGTGTGCTGAGCCATCTCCAGAGGTAGAGCCCCCTGACATCTCATCTGGTGGACTCACTACTGGATCTTGGAATTGATGTGATCGGCTCCTGGATTGTAACAACCATGTGAGTATAGAGCACCAGGTCTGACTGCGGGGTTATCTGATGTGTGATGGGGGGAGTGTGGGGGTCCTGACTGCTCTCAACTATATTTATATCTTATTATAGATCATTTCACATTGTATTCAAGATGTTCTATGTATAGTGACAGGTTTCTTCATATGTTCATTTATGTATCTCTGTCTATACATCTAGACCTTATCTATCTCATATCTATCTATCTATCTATCTATCTATCTCATATCTATCTATCTATCTATCTATCTCATATCTATCTATCTCATATCTATCTATCTATCTATCTCATACCTATCTATCTATCTATCTCATATCTATCTATCTCATATCTATCTATCTATCTCATATCTATCTATCTCATATCTATCTATCTATCTCATACCTATCTATCTATCTATCTCATATCTATCTATCTCATATCTATCTATCTCATATCTATCTATCTATCTCATATCTATCTCATATCTATCTCATATCTATCTATCTATCTATCTATCTATCTATCTCATATCTATCTATCTATCTCATATCTATCTATCTATCTATCTCATTTCTATCTATCTCATATCTATCTCATATCTATCTATCTATCTCATATCTATCTATCTCATATCTATCTATCTAACTCATATCTATCTCATATCTATCTATCTATCTATCTCATATCTATCTATCTATCTATCTATCTATCTATCTATCTATCTATCTATCTCATATCTATCTATCTCATATCTATCTATCTATCTCAAATCTATCTATCTATCTCATATCTATCTATCTCATATCTATCTATCTCATATCTATCTATCTATCTATCTATCTATCTCATATCTATCTATCTATCTATCTCATATCTATCTATCTCATATCTATCTATCTATCTATCTCATATTTATCTATCTATCTATCTCATATTTATCTATCTATCTCATATCTATCTCATATCTATCTATCTATCTATCTATCTCATATCTCTCTCATATCTATCTCACATCTATCTATCTATCTCATATCTATCTATCTATCTCATATCTATCTATCTCATATCTATCTATCTATCTCATATCTATCTATCTCATATCTATCTATCTCATATCTATCTATCTCATATCTATCTATCTATCTCATATCTATCTATCTATCTATCTCATATTTATCTATCTATCTATCTATCTATCTATCTCATATTTATCTATCTATCTCATATCTATCTCATATTTATCTATCTATCTCATATCTATCTATCTCATATCTATCTATCTATCTCATATTTATCTATCTATCTATCTATCTATCTCATATTCATCTATTTATCTATCTCATATCTATCTCATATCTATCTCATATCTATCTATCTCATATTTATCTATCTATCTATCTATCTCATATTCATCTATTTATCTATCTCATATCTATCTCATATCTATCTCATATCTATCTATCTCATATTTATCTATCTATCTATCTATCTATCTATCTATCTATCTCATATTTATCTATCTATCTATCTCATATCTATCTCATATCTATCTATCTCATATTTATCTATCTATCTAGTATATTAGCCCCATCTATCCTTACACCTCTCATACAGTATATCTTTATCTCCTGTACACCCGGCTCTTGTCCTCCCGTCTTCCCCCTGTAGATATCTATGGTCCTGCAGTCACACAGGGTTTAATCACATTCAGGGTGTACGGCCGATAGCTTCATCTTCATCCAGTGACATGTGACAGATACGATGCCACAGGAAAGATCTGTATTGACTTATTCTCCATCGCCCATACACGGCTCCCACCACCCACCATTGACCATAAATGAATTAGGAGACACGTCCAGCCATGAGATGGAACAAGGAGTCAGCGCTGTGTGAACAATGATTGAAATTCTACTGAAACGGGAATCGCACCACGTGGAAAGGTCATTGTGTGAATTGTTTGTCAGGCGTCCTGATGGGATGATGGATACAATGGATAATCTCGTAGTCCGCGCTCTGGAGCGCCCATGTTAGTACGTGTTAGTTTAGCGCATTAATTGTCGGGTCATGTAAACGACTCATTGACCTTTTCCTTTACGGAAAATAAATGACTGTGCCCTTTAGCAGGTAATCCAGGATTGATAGGTCTTCATGCGTTCTGAAGAGGTCTATCTAATCCAGGGACTATTCGAGCCGTCTCTGAAGATCTGTCTGAACGTGGCGTAAGCCTCCATAACGCTTCTTATTCACTCACAGTCTATCTGTATTCTAAGTAGTGTAGAAACATCTGAAGCAAGGCAGTAATCCCTCCAAGACGCAGAATTCACTAGGAACGTACTGCAAGTACCATAAAGACCAATGGTCTCCAAACTGTGGACCTCTTGATGTTACAAAATCAACACAGCTCTGACCCATCCGGACATGGACTCTACAAGACCTCCGAAGGTGTGCAACATTAAAGGAGTACTCCACCCCTAGACATCTCATTCCCTATCCAAAGGACAGGGGATATGATGTCTGATCGTAGGGGATCCCGCTGCTGGGGATCCCCGCGATCTCGGCTATGGCACCCCAGATGTCCAGTGCACGGAGCAAACTTCACTCTGTGCCAGATGACTGGCAATGTGGGGCGGAGGCTCTTGACGTCACGGTCACACCCTGCCCGTGACATCACGGCCACACCACCTCAATGCAAGTCTATGGGAGGGGGTGTGAAGGCCATCACGCCCCCTCCCATTAACTTGCATTGAGGGGGTGTGGCCATGATGTCACAAGTGGGGCGTGTCTGTGACATCACGAGCCCCAGCGCTGCACCCGAAGCTCTAAACGAACACCGGGTGCAGCAGGGAGATCGCTGGGGTCCTCAGCGGCAGGTCCCCCACAATCAGACATCATATCCCCTATCCTTTGGACAAGATGTCTAGGGGTGGAGTACCCCTTTAACTTTTTCAGCACCTTGTGTTATAAGTAGTTTTTGGGATGTGGGATTGGACCAGTTGG
This sequence comes from Hyla sarda, assembly GCF_029499605.1. Lineage (NCBI taxonomy): Eukaryota > Metazoa > Chordata > Amphibia > Anura > Hylidae > Hyla > Hyla sarda. The sequence continues at coordinate 102,498,143 of NC_079199.1, forward strand.
GCTAGTCTTGAGCCTTGGCGTCCATGACCCTGTCCCCGGTCACCGGTTGTCCTTTCTTGGAGCACTGGGAGTTGTAGTTTTTAAAGGTCCACAGTTTGGAGACCACTGGTCTATAACATTAACCCATAAAGTAAGCCATAATATCAAAACCTAATAGGTCTAACATTGTGTCAACACAGTTCTGAAACATCTGGACTCCACAAGACCTCGGAAGGTATCTAACACTAACTTCTTCAGCTCTTTGTGTTATAAGTAGTTTTTGGGATGTAGGATTGGATCAGTTGGGCTAGCCTTTGTTTCCCACACACTTCAATGTGCTCTAACCATGACCTTATCCCCAATCACTGGTTGTCCTTTCTAGGACCACCGGGAGTTGTAGTTTTGCAACATCTGGGTGTCAAAGCATCTCTGGGCCATCCAGACATAGACTCCACTGGGTTTACCGATTGTCCCTTCTTCGATCACTACATACAGCGAACACCCCACAAGACTGGCCGTTTTGAAGATGCTCTGACCCAGTTGTCACAATTGAACCCTTGTTAAAGTAGCTCAGACCCTTTCACTTGCACATTTTTCCTTCTTTCAACATCACGTGACTGTTCACTTGCCACCTCATATATCTCACCCTTGACAAATGCCATTGTCATGAGGTGATCAATGTTATTGACTTCACATAATGTTATGGATGATTGTCAGAAAAATCGGTGTAGCCCTCTGTCGTAGTATCCTTCGTAAGAAGCCCTCCAAGCTGTATACATACACTCCTGAAGAAGGACAAGCCATAAGGTTAGGCAAATAGAGGAAGTTGCTGGTGGTGCTAGGGACCACTGCAGTATGGAACATGATGGGCAAAGAATGAGATAGGACATGTAGAAGTAGGACAAGTAGTAGTGGCCACCATTTAAGAGATTGGTTCAAAACAAACCTTAGTTTTTCAGATTTGTCCAATTTTGGAATTTTTATTTAACTGTATTTAATTTGTGATGGGTCAATGTACCCATCTTCAATCAGCACAGTTAAAGGGGTACTCCCCTACCCAAAGGAAAGGGGATAAGATGTCTGATCGCGGGGGATCCCACCGCTGGGGCCATCATGCCCCCTCCCATAGACTTGCATTGAGGGGGCATGGCTGTGATGTCACGAGCCTCCACCCCGCTGAACCTGATGTTCTAAACGAACCCCTGATGCATCAGGGAGACTGCGGGGGTCCACAGTGGATGGACCCCCGTGATCTGCCAGCTATCACGCCCCCTCCCGTAGGCTTGCATTGAGGGGCGGAGCGTGACATCACATGGGGGCGTAGCCGTGACGTCACACGCCGCCGGCCCTGCGGTCAACCGTAATCAGTCCCGGAGCGAACACGCTTCGGGGACTGATTACATACGGGGTGCCGCGTGCATGATCACGGGCGTCCCCAGCTGCGGGACTCCCGCGATCAGGCATCTTATCCCCTATCCTTTGGATAGGGGATAAGATGTGTAAGCACCGGAGTACCCCTTTAAATCTGGGCAGGATTATTGCCAATAGGATGGAACAAAATCAAAATGATTCAGGTTTATAAAAAATGCTGCCCCTTAGAAAACTCAGACTCAGGCTTACATGGGCACTGTCAGATGAAAAAACGTTTTATATGTTGTTACTGATAAAAATGAAAGACCTTTTGTAATATAGTTGTTTAAAAAAATTTGAATATTTTATAAGGAAAATGGCCCCTGAAAATCTCACCACTAGGTGTCCCCATACCTACTGGGACACTAACCAGTCCTGCAGCCAGACCTGGTGAAAGGATTTTTGCCACCCTAGGCAAAAGCTCATTTTGCCGCCCCTTTACCCCGCCCATTGGCTCCGCCCTTTGACAACCCCCACCTTACTACTGGGGTGATACACTGTAACAACCCCCTACTTGTGTAATCTTCTTACTATTAGGGTGAAACACTGTAACAAACTTCCTCCTCATGTAATCAATCAGGGGTTTTGGCTGGGTTTTGCTGGATGGGCGGGTGCTTCTGATGCTGGCAAACTATTGCTGTGGGCAGAGCGGTGCCCCCATCAAGAGTGCGGTCTAGGCGGCTGCCAATTTTGAATATAGGCAAAGCCATCCCTGCCTCCAAGTAGTACTTTCCATGGGTCTTATGGTCCCTCCAGTGTAGATTTGTAATAATAAAGTACAACCCAAAACATGCTTTATAGGTCAGTATTGTCCTACTGTAGTATTTACTGTAGATACTTTAACTGAGCGGCCTGGAGGTTAGTAGTGATGTTGTGTGCAACCAGTGTACTGTACAGGGGCAGAGACGCTTGTCTTTGACAGGAGTCCCTGCTTTTGTACATATTTTGGCAGGACAATCACATGGCTATTGGGGCACTTTTAAATCAGGATCCGAAGCTGAACCTAGCTGGGACAGTATGAAGACCTTTCTGATATAGTCTGCTCTCTGCATGGGAAGCTTCACAATAATAAGGTTTATTATTCATACTTCAGATCCAGTCCCTTTATTGGCAGGTGATCACCTTTGACCGACCTTTATATTTAATTGGAATTGTAGATCAGGTGTCACTGCATTTTAGGTCTCTAGGGGTCACTTACCAGGAGTAAACCCCATTGGGGACTCTATATCAGTGGCTGCACAGGAATAAATTGTAGCACTAAAGCAGCAGATACATTTCAGAAGAATTGGCTTCTTTCTGGATTCACTTATGTTTATTTATCATCAGGAATTATTTTATCCAATTCTAGATCAGGCCAGGTTCCTCCATTTATTATCAGACAAATGTATTTATTTATTTATATTATTGTTTTATTTATTTAAATTATTTTATTTATTTATATTATTTATTTATTTATAATATTTTATTTATTTATTTATATTATTTTATTTATATTATTCTTTTATTTATTTATTTATAATATTTTATTTATTTATATTATTTTATTTATATTATTATTTTATTTATTTATATCAAGTACATGTGGGTTTCAGAGCTATAAAGCTTTTCCTTTGTTCGGTTACGCAAATAAGTTTTTGAATTTTCTTGTCATATAGTATTTTCTTATGTTAGTATTTTTTATTGCATTATCTTTTTAAATATTTTTGTGTTATCAAGGCTAAATTTACATTTTTAAAAAGGAAAAACAAGTGTCCATTATTTATTTATTTTTTATTATTTTTAAATGGCACAAAGCGTGATACGAAAATTGTATAATGGATGCGATGCCAAGAATAAATATTTGTTAGGGGTAGAACCTGCAGAGGAAAAAGTCCTCTCAAATAGAAGGATTTGCAGGTCTTCTGTATAATAGACCGGCGCCTTGTTTCAGCTTACAAATACTGATGCACAATATTGACCTAAATACTGGTAAGTGGTGGCCATGAATGATATGGTGGCATTCTAGCCTCTCAACTGAGCTGAAATGAGGACACCATAGGCTTCTATAATGATCTATTACAGTAGTCTCCAAACGGTGGACCTCCAGCTGTTGTAACTAGTACTCCCAGCATACTGGGAGAGCCACTGGCTGACCTAAATACTGGTAAAGGATTGCCATGAATGATTTGGTGGAATTCTAGCCTCTCTACTGAGCGGAAATAAGGACTCCATAGGCTTCTATAATGATCTAGTGCAGTGGTCTCCAAAATGTGCAGTTTTGAGGCCACTAATCTAGTATATGTTTGGTTCATTAAGCTGCCTAAACGGGTTATTGATTTACTATTATTTTGTCTGGTTTTCTAGTTGATGGATTTTTTTTTTTCATATGTCAAGCACAAACCCCATTAAAATAAATTGTGCCGGCAAAAAAACGGGAACAGGCAACACAACACTGCGGCAATAAACATAAACTGATGAAGCCACTTGACTTTCTTACAAAGCCACATCCCCTATGTAAGAGATCTTAACCAACTCACTTATAGGCACATGAAATTCTGCGCGGTGTTTCCGGATGTTGTCTTTAGGGAGTCACATGTACTGATCAGTGTAAAAATAAATCCCACTAAATTACAAGCGTAATTGTTAACATTTCAGGCCCATAAAAGTGAAAGGCGTTCGAGCCAAGCAATTAGAATTTCCAATGAATCATATAATTACTTCAAAATAGACCTAATTGATTCAGCTCCATACGGATATGGAAAAAAATTGTTATGGAAGAGTCTATTAGGATGTGATTCAATTCTTCCCTAGTACTTAATATGTATGTATTTTTCTGCTGAATACTACACTGACACTGTATATATTTCAACAATCAAACCAAGACACTTTATTAAAACAAATATATAGCAGAACAATAGTGTAAAGGAACAGTAAATGAACAAGAATAAATCCCCATGGGGAGTATACATATACAATAAAGAACCATAGTCAGTCATAAAATTTAACACGTAATGCTATGGAGCATGGCAGTATAAGGCATAAAAGAAAACGAGTACAAATAAAAAAAAAACAAGACAAGACCGCGACATCAAAAATGAAATAAATCCTACTAAGGAAGGAATTAAATAAAATGGCGACACCATCCCATTCCTTAATAAAGGGAGAAACTATGAGAAATAGGAGGGCAATAATTAAAGGAAATCCACGGTTCCCAGACTATGTTAAATCGCTCAACAGTATCCTCCCTAATAGCCGAGAGCTTCTCATTAAGCATAATAGTATTGATCCTAGCTATAACCGGGGAAGGACCCCAGGGTAGGTTGTTTCCATTGGGAAGCAATATAGATTCGAGCAGCCAGGAGTACCTGCCGAGCTAGGCGAAGCACCCGGAACTGCATTCTACTTGGTTTATGGCTCAAAAGACAAAACATGGGGGTAAAAGGTACGAAACATGGTAAAAGATCGGTCAGCACCGTCATGACTTGTCGCCAAAATGAGGCCACCACAGGGCAGCTCCACCACGTGTGGTACATGGTACCCCTTGCGCCACAGGCCCTAAAACAGTTGGGAGACACTGAAGGATAAATAGTATGTAACCTCGTTGGAACCATAGACGTCCTATGTATGACTTTAATTGAAGTTTCTGCCAATTAAACTTAACAACTACCCCTGCTAACGGAATCACAACAGGCATGCCATTGAGGGAGGAAAAGTTCAGAATGAAGATCAGCTTCCCAATCAGTCATAAATCTAAGTTTCCGATCACAAGGTTTAGGGGAGTTAATCGTTGCATAAAGGGAGGAAATGACACCAAGTAGACCTGGGGTATAGAGTGAATATGCTTCAGAGGGGGTCGGGTTAACCTTATAAGACCGAGGCCTGAGCGAGGCAAAAAAGGATAAAATCTGGAGGGCCCTATAACGTTCCCGTGGAGGAACAGAATACCTTCCAATGAGGTCATCCAGAGACATAAGCCACTTTCGGATTAAGAACTTCGACAGGCAAGTCAGATTGGCCTCTATCCACAATTTAAATGCAAAGGGTTGAAGACCAGGCTGAAATAAAGGATTAGCTAGGAAAGGAAGAAGAGGGAAGACAGGCGATTGGAGAGACAGTTTAAAGCGTACTGCACGCCACAAAGAAAGCGCATGAAGGGCAATCCAGGCAGAGGAAGGGAGTAGAGAAGAGATAGCGCAAGAAGAACAAAGTAAAGCTGAGTAAGAATAAGGAGAGAGAAGCTGAGATTCAAGACGTACCCAACGAGGTGCATCTGCTGGAACCTGAACCAGGGCTGACTGGGCTAATCTAGCAGTGTAATAGTAGCGCTTGAATTGTGGAACAGACAACCCACCCACCCGTCTATGGTAATGCATGAGAGTTCTATTGATCCTCGGGCGGATCCTCCTCCAAATGATTGCAAAGACATCACTCTGAAGGAGGCGTAGGGCACCCAAAGGAACAGGGATGGGCAATGTGCGGAATAAATATAACAAGTGTGGTAAAATAACCATTTTGATCACATTCACTCTGCCCAGCCAAGAAATATATGGCAGATCCCATTTACGGAGATCAGATCTGATTGCCTTGAACAGGGGGGGATAATTAGCCTGATATAAAAGAGGCAGAGACTGGATGAGTTTTATACCCAAACACGGCAGGCCTCTGCTAGAATCCTTAAATCCAAAATTAAATTAAATAAGATGTTGTGTAGATGTGGGAACATTACAAAATAAGACCTCAGATTTAGTAATATTAACTCGGAGACCCGAATGCTCACTGAAAGTAGTCAACAGCTGGAATAGATTAGGAAGGGATACCAGTGGGTTGGTCAAGGTCAATAACAGATCGTAGGCAAAAAGACTAGTCTTATACAGGGAGGAGCCCACCGAGACACCCCCAATATCAGGGTGCTGGCGAATCAATGCAGCTAAAGGTTCCATCACCAAGGCAAACAGGGCAGGTGACCGGGGGCAACCCTGCCGTGTTCCTCGCCGGACAGAAATAGGTTTCGGACCAGCCGCTGGTAGTTTCAAGTAAGCAGTCAGGTGTGAGTACAACAGGTGCAAGACATGTACAAACAGGCCAGAAATCCCAAACTTAGACAGGACTGCAAACAGATATGGCCACGTCACACGATCCAAGGCCTTTTCTATAGGGGCCAAAGGTTTTGGTCCGGTCAGAAAACTGTATACGGGGCAAAAATGAGACAACCGGAGTCAGCGTTTGACTCCGGTCGGCTCATTGAAATGAATGGGGTTCAGGCTGGATACGGCTGGGATACGGGGGCGGCCGGTTTTCGCCCCTTCCAACTGGATCCAGCAACCGTACACTACAATCATAGTGTGAAAGCACCCAAAGAAGGATTTCTTTGTGAGGCTTAGGCAGAACTGTAATGAGAGCATCAAGAAAGTCAGGAGACAGAGAAGGAGCAGAAAAAAGAGAGTTGAGAAAAGCGGCCAAGTGGGGAATAAGAAGAGAAGTGTTTCCATCAGAAAGGCCTGCAGGCGAGGCTGAGCGGGCCGCCGCCATCTTGGACCTGGTCCCCGTCCTTAACAACTCCGGAATAGACTGCGAAAGACCTTGGGATGCCCGGTTTGAAGCCACGTTTATGGGACCGGCGCATGCTAAAAAGCAATCCAGTAGTTTCGTACCTCTTGTGGAGCCGTTATCGGCGCTGTAGAGGGCTAGAAAGACACGGGCAGTGCGGATTTCACAGCAGATGCGTCTTCCTCAGTGAGCCGCGCGCACGTGCCGTCGACACTGTATATCTTTTAATGTGTAACTGTCATTACAAAAAACTTTTTATACAATTTAGAAAACATTGTATGTATATTTGTAATATTCATTGGTTAAAAAATTTGTATATTTTTGTCCCTGCAGCTATTGTTTGTGTGTCTTTGTAAGGAGACCAAATACAGGAAGTGAATGTGGACAAGCAGGGCTCTGTACATTGCGCCCCTGAGGAAGTCACTTGGAGTGATGGAACGCGTGGGGGCCTTTTGGGGGGACACCCGCTCTTAAACATGACAGCGGGACGTATTTTTTATTCTCTCTCTTGACTCTGCATTTTATTGTACTAGCATATGACTTTATAGCTGCTATTTTGCTACTAGATTGTATTGGTATATCATGCATGGGGGTGGTGTGTATTGTATTATTGAGACCAGGCTGGTGTCCCTTGGAGGGAGTTCCCAAGTAACTGGGGATCCCCTCTGTGGCTGAGGGTGGCTAGGAGGTTTTGCCCCCTCATTTTAAGTGGTTTTAACAGTGTGAGGCTATTTTTTTTGTGATGTTTAAAATAATTGGTGCCATATTTCACACTGCGGATGCGCCAACGGCAGTCACAGAGCGAGCTCCTGGCTGCCACCAGAAAGCATTGTGTGTCCACTCGTAGCAGCTTTTATTTTTATTTCAGAATACTTTCTCACTTGTAGCGGCGGGTTTCTACAGCGGGAAATCCACCACTACAAGCAGACGCCTCTACTGGAGACTTCTACCTAATAAAGGGGATAAGTCATCTTCTGGGGATTTCTAACTAATGGGGGGGGGGGGGGGGGGGGGATGATCTACCTACTGAGGGCTTCTACCTAATGGGAGGGACTTATTCCTAATGGGGGAGGTATGTTCTTACTAGGGGGAATTATCTACCTTCTGGGGGTTTCTACCTAATTGGGGGAATATTATATCTACTGGGGGCTGCTACTTAATGTTGGGAATTATGTACTGGGGACTTCTGCCTTATGAGGAAAATGATGGACCTACTGGGGGCTTCTACCTAATGGGGAAATTACACACCAACTGGGGGCATCTACCTCTTAGGGAACAATTATGTACCTACTAGGGTCTTCTACTTAATGGGGGGCATTATTTACCTACTGGGGACATCTACCTAATAGGGGACAATACCAACCTGCTGGGGAAATGTCAGCCTAAAGAGATTACCATTGCGGTCAAAGTGATTTTAATGTTTTTCTTTTTGAAGATTTTGTGTAAAGCGGCTGTAGGTAACGAGTGCACTGATTATGAACATGTTGACATTGTTAATGCTATTTTTGTAGTACATTGTGAGTAGACTTCCTGAAATTATAGAGTTTACCAAAAATAAGAATTTATAATGTACTGTATTTTTTTATTGGAAAAATGGCAGTCTACAGAATATATTCATTAGTTGCTAAATCTCTTCTCTCCCTTCTTTTCAGAAATGCATCGAGACCCACAGAGGCTTGAAAATAATGTCCACCCAGTTATCGAATGAGTCCATGAAGAATGCGTCGCAGACGTTCTCAGGCCTGGATTTCCTCTTCGACATGAAGCCCCTGTTCATTCCTTTGTATGCCTTGCTGGTGACTGTGGCTTGCTTAGGAAACAGTGTCCTGATCCTACTCATTGCCTTTACCAAGAAGCTTCACAACACTACCAATTTCCTCATCGGGAACCTGGCGGCAGCAGATCTGGTCATGTGCATCTTCTGCGTCCCGCTGACGGCCTCCTACGCCTTCGAAACCCAGGGGTGGCTGTTCGGAAAATTCATGTGCCACTTTGTCCCTTTAATGCAAGCCTCCACCGTTTTCGTGTCTGTGTTATCGCTGACGGCTATCGCAATAGACCGGTATGTGGTTGTTGTCTATCCCATCCGACGAAGAATAGGCTGTAAGTCGTGCATTTACATAGTGACATTTATCTGGATGGTCTCAATTGGTGTCTCTCTACCTACATCCATGCATACCCATTACCTGGATCTCAAGGAGGTTGGCCATAACATGATCATTTGTGAGGAGTTTTGGAGACACCAAGAAAGGCAACGACTTCTTTATTCGTGCGCGATGCTGCTTTTGTCTTACATGCTCCCTCTTTCCGCTGTTACGGTTTCCTATTGCGCCATTGCCTACCATCTTAGGAAGAGGAATGTCCCCGGGGCTGCGACCCTTAACCATGAAAAATGGTCTAAAAAGAAGCAGAAGACCTTCCGGATGCTTATTATATCAGTCATGGCCTTTGCCATATGTTGGTTGCCTCTCCAGGTGGTCAACCTCATCCGGGACATCGATGAAGATTTCACCATTTTGGATAAGGACTATATCAATGTAATCCAGGTGACCTGCCACCTTATCGCCATGAGCTCTGCCTGCTACAACCCCTTCATTTATGCCTCTCTGCATGATAAATTCCGTTTCCACCTTCGAAATTACTTCTACCACCATAAGAAGAGAACCAGCACCATGTCCAGCAAGAACTCAAGACTCAATACTTGCTCTACCCTGGCCGATGTTCCCATGGTCTTGTCTGACAAGATGACCCTCCAGGGGAGGTTCTCCTACAACTAGAAGCGTAGCATTGTCCATGAATCCATCTGTGTATTGCCGTGTTCCTCACATAGCGAGATGAGTTCTAACCAGTGTCTTGTCGGTTTAGATCTCGCATACATCTGTTGTACATAATTGATGGTTTATGTTCTCAAAATTTCCATTGTTTTCGATCAAAATGTTCTTTTTTTTATTTTTATTTTTTACCACTCCATCTTACTCAGGGACTGAAATACTTTAATACAAGAATCCTCAATTGGCTAAGAATAATTGGGTATATAGATATAGTTGGTGAAGTATTTGTGCTCTACGTTGTGTTCTTTTCAAATAGTAATGTGCCAAACCTTCTGTACATTGTTCTGCGGGTACAATCCGGACATGAATATGCCTTCATCTTTACATACTATGAAAGATACGACCCGATTGGTTGCTACGGCAACTGGTCAACTTTGCCTTTGCACAAGTTTTGATAAATCTCCCCCATAGGGGGAGATTTATCAAAACCTGTGCAAAGGCAAAGTTGACCAGTTGCCCATTTTAACCAATCAGATCGCTTCTTTCATTTTTGAACAAGGCCTCTGAATAAAGAAAGAAGCGATCTGATTGGTTGCTATCGGTGACTGATCAACTTTTGCTCTGCACAGGTTTTGATAAATCTCCCCTTTGTGACTATGAATGTTTATAAATATATTGTATATTCCAGAGAATAGTTTTGTTCCGTTTTGTATTTATCTAAAACCTTATAAAAACTTCTATAAAGGCTTTAAATGCTATGTTGTGTTGCAGTATTTTATATCCAATGGGTATAACCTCAGGCGGTCACCTGTTGTCAGAAGGGGGGCAGCACAGAGGTGACAGGAACCCAGTACTAGGGAGCTGGGCCTGAGCCATACCTGGCGGGTGCCGGCTGCTATCTGCCGATGCTGGTTATCAGGGACGTGCACAGACATTTTGGAGGCAGGGGGTCAAGTAAAAAAAAGGGCACTTACTGTGTATTATCCCTATACTGTAACATCACTGTGTATATTATCCCTGTACCGTGACATCACTGTATATTATCTGTGTACTGTGACATCACTGTGTGTATTATCCCTGTACTGTGACATCACTGTGTGTATTATCTTTGTACTGTGACATCACTGTATATTATCCCTGTACTGTGACATCACTGTGTATTATCTCTGTACTGTAACATCACTGTGTATATTATCCCTGTACCGTGACATCACTGTGTATTATCCCTGTACTGTAACATCACTGTGTATATTATCCCTGTACTGTGACATCACTGTGTGTATTATCCCTGTACTGTAACATCACTGTATATTATCCCTGTACTGTGACATCACTGTGTATATTATCCCTGTACTGTGACATCACTGTGTATATTATCCCTGTACTGTGACATCACTGTGTATTATCCCTGTACTGTGACATCACTGTGTATATTATCCCTGTACTGTGACATCACTGTGTGTATTATCCCTGTACTGTAACATCACTGTGTATATTATCCCTGTACTGTGACATCACTGTGTATTATCCCTGTACTGTGACATCACTGTGTATTATCCCTGTACTGTGACATCACTGTGTGTATTATCCCTGTACTGTGACATCACTGTGTATTATCCCTGTACTGTGACATCACTGTGTGTATTATCCCTGTACTGTGACATCACTGTGTATTATCCTGTACTGTGACATCACTGTGTGTATTATCCCTGTACTGTGACATCACTGTGTATTATCCCTGTACTGTGACATCACTGTGTATTATCCCTGTACTGTGACATCACTGTATGTATTATCCCTGTACTGTAACATCACTGTGTATATTATCCCTGTACTGTGACATCACTGTGTATTATCCCTGTACTGTGACATCACTGTGTATTATCCCTGTACTGTGACATCACTGTGTGTATTATCCCTGTACTGTGACATCACTGTGTATTATCCCTGTACTGTGACATCACTGTGTATATTATCCCTGTACTGTGACATCACTGTGTATATTATCCCTGTACTGTGACATCACTGTGTATATTAGCCCTGTACTGTGACATCACTGTGTATATTATCCCTGTACTGTAACATCACTGTGTATATTATCCCTGTACTGTGACATCACTGTATATTATCCCTGTACTGTGACATCACTGTGTGTATTATCCCTGAACTGTGACATCACTGTGTATTATCCCTGTACTGTGACATCACTGTGTGTATTATCCCTGTACTGTGACATCACTGTGTGTATTATCCCTGTACTGTGACATCACTGTGTATTATCCCTGTACTGTGACATCACTTTGTATATTATCCCTGTACTGTGACATCACTGTGTGTATTATCTTTGTACTGTGACATCACTGTGTATTATCCCTGTACTGTGACATCACTGTGTGTATTATCTTTGTACTGTGACATCACTGTGTATTATCCCTGTACTGTGACATCACTGTGTATTATCCCTGTACTGTGACATCACTGTGTATTATCCCTGTACTGTGACATCACTGTGTATTATCCCTGTACTGTGACATCACTGTGTATTATCCCTGTACTGTGACATCACTGTATATTATCCCTGTACTGTGACATCACTGTGTATTATCCCTGTACTGTGACATCACTATGTATTATCCCTGTACTGTGACATCACTGCGTGTATTATCCCTGTACTGTGACATCACTGTGTATTATCCCTGTACTGTGACATCACTGTGTATTATCCCTGTACTGTGACATCACTGTGTGTATTATCCCTGTACTGTGACATCACTGTGTGTATTATCCCTGTACTGTGACATCACTGTGTGTATTATCCCTGTACTGCAACATCACTGTGTATTATCCCTGTACTGTGACATCACTGTGTGTATTATCCCTGTACTGTGACATCACTGTGTGTATTATCCCCGTACTGTGACATCACTGTGTATTATCCCTATACTGTGATGTCACTGTGTATTATGTACACAGTGATGTCACAGTACAGAGATAATACACAGTGATGTCACAGTACAGGGATATTACACACAGTGATGTCATAGTACAGTATTTTCTATGTCACTGTGAACATGGGGGGGGGGTAGTGGGGCATGGCATGGGCATGAGCCAGGACATGGTATTTCAACCGAAATACTAATAATAATAATAACGCTTTATTTATTGTTGTCCTTAGTGGGATTTGAACCCAAGTCCCCAGCACTGCAAGGCAACAGTGCTAACCACTGAGCCACCATGCTGCCCTTAGCATACATCTGCTATGCATGGTTGCTAAAATGGACAGAGATGTCAGCAGAGAGCACTGTGCTTTTGATGTCATCAGTGTTCCAAAAAGAAAGGAATTTCCTCTGTAGCATTCAGCAGCTAATAAGTACTGGAAGGATTAAGATTTTTTAATAGAAGTAATTTACAAATATGTTTAACTTTCTGCCACCAGTTGATTTAAAAGAAAAAGGTTTTCACCGGATTACCCCTTTAATACCCTCCTTCGTATTTCAGGATGATCGATCTTCTTGTTCAGCACAATAATAGTAAAACATGTTAACCAGGGGAATAGTTTTAATCTTATTGACCCACAGAATAAAAAGAACATGTCAGTTTTAATATAAAGTGTGCTTTGTAAAAACTACCCCCCCCCCCAATAGTTGCAAAATTGCAGTTTCCTTTTAAATTCTTTTAAACCCCCCACTAATAATAATTTTATTTTTACACCATACATATTATGGTAAAATGAAAGGTGTCTTTACAAAGTCCAATAGGTCCTGCAAAAATAACCAACAGGCCTCATATGGGTTTAAGGATGGAAAAAAAATGAGTTATGGCTCTTATATGAGGAGTTATGAGGAGGAAAAATGAAAATTTGCTGTGAACTTAAAGGGGTACTCCGTCCCTGAGATATCTTATCCCTTATCCAAAGGAAAGGGGATAAGATGTCTCACCACGGGGGTCCCGCTGCTGGGGACCCCACAATCTTGTGTTCGCCACCCACCTGTTTGAGCTGCACGCCGCGGTGCCAACTCCCAAACAGCCGGGTGGCGACCACGGGGCTGTAGTATCGTGACGTCACGACTCCGCCCCCCAGTGACGTCACCCCCGCTATGCAAGTCTATGGGAGGGGGCGTGACGGCCCCAGCCCCCCAATATAAAAAGGGGTGTCCATTACAATTCAGTCTCTTTGAGATAAGCTCTCTTAGCTACCATCAAGTCTTTGCTGAGGCAGCAAGCACCAGAGGCCCTAGAGTCGAGTGATCAGCATCTGGAGTACCCCAAAAGCTACAAGTCTCTCCAGTAAGTCTCAAGTCTATGTCTGCTGTAGCTACATCTAGTCAAGTCAAGTCCTGCCAATAGTCGAGTCAAATCCAATTACAAGTCAAGTTTATTACAAGTATTGGTCCACTAAGCTGCGAGGTCCTCTGGGTCCTGGCCACCTCTCTGGGAATTCTGGCCATAGCTGTGAAGATAATTACACCTGTCTTCTATTCAGTGAAGCCTCCGTTTACCCTCAACTGGTTGTTGACCCATTATTCACTACTAGCCCGTGGGATAGCAGAGAATCCGGGCGTGTGGTGTTCCGGGAACCCGAAAACCACACTGGCGTCATGAACACATAGGGGTTAATACCATCCGACCCCCGGGGTTAATAACATCTGATCCCACCAACCTACACTGGCACACCCGTGGTCCCGCCATTCACCCGGTGGGTCACCACACTTGCATAAATGATGTCTAGACAAAAAAATTGTGCTTAAAGGGGTACTCCGGCCCTAATACATCTTATCCCTTTTCCAAAGGATAGGGAATAAGATGTCTGATTGCGGGGGTCCCGCCGATGGGGACCCCTGCAATCTGTCATTCAGCACCCACCTTTGTGAGCTCTCCGCAGCGCTGGAGGCTCCGAGTGTGCAGCGTGACGACCACACCCCTGTGTGACGTCACTCTCCGCCAGCTCAATGCAAGTCTATGGGAGGGGGCGTGACAGCAACCCCCGCAATCAGACATCTTATTCCCTATCCTTTAATGAAACAGATCATCTAGGGACAACGATGAGTCGCCTCCATGTGAGAAAACATTTGCTCCGACCTCCTCATGTTCCATTCACAAGGTGTTATACCTGACTGAGCATCAAATGTTCAGAACATTGGAGGAGATTTATCAAAACCTGTGCAGAGAAAATCTGCCCAGTTGCCCATAGCAACCAATCAGATTGCTTTGTTCAATTTTTCCTCAGCTCAGGTTTTGATAAATCTACCCCATTGTGTTCTACACCAAAGTCTTTACAATGAGAGTACGGGCTCCGCTATGGTAATGACACATACAAGTAAATCCTTACTAAGTATTGCTGCATCGACTTATTCATTTTTATTCTAAGCTTTTGAATGTGGGATAATACTGCTGGACAAAGATCCACTGAGCTATACACATATATCACTATTTCCTTCTACACTATGGGATCGCTCTATAAAAGCTAACAATAGAGCAGGAAAGGCAAATTAAGGGGTTAAAGGGTGGCGACCATGGGGCCGGAGTATCGTGACGTCACGACTCTGCCCCAGTGGGACGTCACCCCCCGCCCCCGCTATGCAAGTCTATGGGAGGGGGCGTGACGGCCTCCCATAGACATGAATGGAGGGGGCGTGGCATAACGTCACGTCCCCAGTCCCGGAAACTCAGAGGTTTCCGAAACTGGAGATTCAGCACCCGCATAGAATGCAGGTGCTGCAGGGAGATCGCGGGGGGTCTCAGCAGCGGGCCCCCCGCGATCAGACATCTTATCCCCTATCCTTTGGATAGGGGATTAAATGTTTTTGCCTGGGAAATACCCCTTTAAGCGCATGCACTCTCATAAGGTCCTCTGGCAGCCCTGAATATGTACTTGAATGGGACGAAGTCCTGACTGAATTCTCACAAGTAATGTTACATGTTTGTAAAAAAAGAATCTTATTACGTGCTAATTGAACACACAATAATTAAACTAAATGATTTTTCTCACTGTAGAGAATATGGTAAATATGATAAAGGTGTATCTAGTAGAATAAGTAAGATAAGTAAGGGAAATAATAACAAAAAAAGTCCAGAAACTCAAAAGAGATAGAGATGACAAACAGGAAGGTATATATAGAACATGGAATAAAAACAAATCCACATGTAATGATATAGAAGTGCATATAAATGACAACGAAATATCTAATCCTATAAATGCAATCAGAAAGCACTCTGAGAGGAGCTACACCCTGAATGTCAAGGAGCTACACCCTGAATCTCAGAAGAGATCGAAGACAGCAGGAGTTTATAGTTCCCACAAAAATCCCCATTGGAAACCCCAGGGACCATCAAGACAATCCGGGAAAACCAATAACAACGAAGAAGGACCTTCAATTCTAGGATGTACTACAACACCAAGAGAAAACCCAACTGGACACAAGATAAACCAAAGGAACCATTGGATCAGAAGAATATAAACATAAACAAAAAGAAAACCACCAGTGGCATATCAAGCACATCCAACATGGGATACTCAGGTTCAGAAAAAATGGAACCGATCCCATTGACCTAGAGGATCCCTCCTATTTGGACTCCCTTATATTAAAAGCTGGCTTACCAGCCACACCAATCCAAACCAAAGTGCAGATGATAGAAATCAGAAGCACGATCGATAGATTACAAGAAGAAATAGGTCGTAAATATATGATAGAATACATGGACCAAACCACGCTACAACTATCACCATCCCTAGAAAAAGGAAATACACCAACTAACGATTTATCCATATTAACTGTACATGACGAATACTTACCGGAAAGTGCAAGAACAGTTCATGTATCATGCCACGAGGTGATAGTTAGAAGAAAAGATATTGTTCAACCAAGTGGGGTCATTGGAGGCTGTACAAGAATAGAGATGGCAGTAACATATTGTGATCGATAAGAGAGATGATAACCAGAAGAAAGTTCTTGTATTCGTCCTATTGGGGTAATTGGAGGCTGTACTGGAATAGAGATGGCAGTAACATATTGTGATCGATAAGAGAGATGATAACCAGAAGAAAGTTCTTGTATTTGTCCTATTGGGGTAATTGGAGGCTGTACTGGAATAGAGATGGAAGTAACTGATTGGGATTGATAAGAGAGATGATAACCAGAAGAAAGTTCTTGTATTCATCCTTTTGGCTTCATTGACGTCTGTACAGGAATAGAGATGGCAGTAACGGATTGTGATTCAAAAGAGAGGTGGTAACCAGAAGAAAAGTTCTTGTATTCGTCCTATTGGGGTAATTGGAGGCTGTACAGGAATAGAGATGGCAGTAACGGATTGGGATTGTTAAGAGAGATGATAACCAGAAGAAAGTTCTTGTATTCGTCCTATTGGGGTAATTGGAGGCTGTACTGGAATAGAGATGGAAGTAACTGATTGGGATTGATAAGAGAGATGATAACCAGAAGAAAGTTCTTGTATTCGTCCTATTGGGGTCATTGGAGGCTGTACTGGAATAGAGATGGCAGTACCATATTGTGATTGATAAGAGAGATGATAACCAGAAGAAAGTTCTTGTATTCGTCCTATTGGGGTTATTGGAGGCTGTACTGGAATAGAGATGGCAGTAACATATTGGGATTGATAAGAGAGATGATAACCAGAAGAAGGTTCTTGTATTCGTCCTATTGGGGTCATTGGAGGCTGTACAGGAATAGAGATGGCAGTAACATATTGTGATTGATAAGAGAGGTGATAACCAGAAGAAGGTTCTTGTATTCGTCCTACTGGGGTCATTGGAGGCTGTACAGGAATAGAGATGGCAGTAACGGATTGTGATTCAAAAGAGAGGTGGTAACCAGAAGAAAAGTTCTTGTATTCATCCTTTTGGCTTCATTGACGTCTGTACAGGATTAGCGATGGCAGTAACAGATTGTGATTCAAAAGAGAGGTGGTAACCAGAAGAAAAGTTCTTGTATTTGTTCTCTTGGAGTCAATTGAGTCTGACCAGAAATGGAGATAACGGTAAGGCCCCTTTCACACTGACGTTTGTGCCCGTCAGTGTGATGGTCGTTAGAAGATAGCGGGAGAAAAATTTGTGCATGCAACATCTTTTTCTCCCGCTATCTTCGGCAGCAATAAGGGGAGTTATAACAGACGTTAAAGGAATCCCATTCAACTGAATGGGATCCTCTTTGCCCGTTATGACTCCTGTTAGGCTCCGCTACAATAATGGACATTAAAGGGGTACTCCCACCCTAGACATCTTATCCCCTATCCAAAGGATAGGGGATAAGATGTCTGATCGCTGGGGTCCCGCAGCTGGGGACCCCACAATGTTGCATGCGGCACCCACCTGTTTCTTGTCTGGAAGCGCTGGAGGGTCTGGGTCGCGACCATGGGAAAGGAAGTCCGTGATGTCAGGACTCCGCCCCCGTGTGACGTCACACCCCGTCCCATCAATGCTAGTCTATGGGAGGGGGCATGACGGCCGTCACGCCCCCTCCCATAGACTCGCATTGAGGGGACGGGGCGTGACGTCACACGGGGGCGGAGTCCTGACGTCACAGACTTTCTTTCCCGTGGTCGCGACCCAGACCCTCCAGCGCTTCCGGACAAGAAACAGGAGGGACCCCCGCGATCAGACATCTTATCCCCTATACTTTGGATAGGGGATAAGATGTCTAGGGTGGGAGTACCCCTTTAAGGGCAGTCAAAGTGGAAAAAAAAAAGAGCCCTCAACGTCTGTTTGTAATGGAGCCACTTGCATTTTGTAGCCTAACAGATTGTGATTGATAACAGATGGCAGTGATGGATTGTGATTTATAAGAGAGGTGATAACCAGAACAAAAGGTCTTGTATCATCCCCTTGGAGGCTGTACTGGAATAGAGATGGCAATAATGGGTTGTGTTTGATAAGAGAGGTGATAACCAGAAAAAAATTGGAGTTATTGGAGGCTGGGGTAGCTTCATCTTCTTATTTCATCAACAGGGGTAGAGTTATTTTCTCTGGTTAGGTCTTCAGACTGTTTGAGACATCTGGAAGAATGACTGTCCAGAGAAGAAAAGGGGTCACTACCTAAATCTTGTATCATGCCAACAGTAAAGCTTCCTGAGATCATTCATGGGTGGGGTGGCTGTCATACAGGGGACTTATTGAATCGATGGCTGGTTCATTAAATGTGGGAGGGGTCATACATATGGGACATGGTAGAATCCTGATGTTGCAAATATCTTTGCAGATATGTATTTTGTCCACATTAAATGACGTATCCTCAAATTACACTAATATTTTCAACTTTCACGAGAGCCATGTCAATAAAAGGAATAATCGCCGCACTAAGCTGTCTCAACAGCCAAGGATTCTGTAAGCCGCCGATCCCAGCTTTAATTCACAATGACCACTTTTTCCACAGTTTGAAAGCCGAAAATCAGCACATATTCAGTTTAGGATATTAATCTAAGACCCTTGTTACAGAAAAACAGGCTGTACCGTGCAAATCACCCAAATGTGTCATTGCGGGACTGTACAATTACAATCTATTTTCACATCAATCTGCGAAAGTGTCTGAATACAAAGCAAAAGCTCCGTCTTTACCATAATGTTCTTGACTAAAAATAAAATTAGCAACTCCCCTGCCAATTCAACAGACGTGAGCTTTTACAGGGGGCTGTCAATGGGAGCAGTGCTAAAATTTCTGAGCACTGATAAAAGTCTTTGCTTTATCCAATGTACACATAATACACATAGGATTAACCAGTGGTGTCACTAGTGGGGGGGAGCTATGTGGGCTGAAGCCCCAGGTCTGGCCCCCATAGCCCCAGGCCTGGCTCAGCCTTGCTTGCTGATAGGAAATCCAGGTCACTTGTCCCAGAACCCCAGACGAGCAAACACTGAAAGGATACTGTGACCTCTGCCCCAACGCAGTGCAAGCGCGATGATTTCACCGATAATTGGCACTTACACTGTGGATAACCAAAGACACGGCCGGGCTGTTCTGCTGATCAATCTGTTGGACAGGAGGTGAGGTGTTTATTATACCTTTATACCTGGCTACCTAACTACCTATCTACTGTATATAGCTTGTAGAACAGAATTAACACTGTGCAGAGGACTCCTAGTCCAAATGGGTGCAGAAGCAACTGAAGGCAGGACTCAATACCCCATATTCAGCATATCCAATAGATAAATAAGTGGCACTCCAAGTCAGCATGAAAGCTAACTTAGCTGCTTTCCCACTAACTCAGAGTGCCGCTTCTTTATCTATTGGATTTAACTACCTACCTACATACCTGGCTACATAACTACCTAGGCCTCTAGGTGTCCCTTGCAGTAAAGTAGGTAGGTAAGTAGGTTGGGGGGGGGAAGGGTAGGGTTTCCCCAATAGGTAGGTAGATTTCTCCAGCAAATAGACATGTTCTCCCAGTATATAGTTTACCTCACTAGATATGTAGTTTTCCCAGTATAAAGTCCCAGCAGGTAGTTTACCCAATTCATATGTGCCGTCAGAAAGTAGTTTGCTCCCTTATATAGGCTCCCAGTATAAGGTTCTTCCCTGTAGATAGCCCCCAGTAGGTAGTCTCAATCTGTAGATAGGCCCCAGTAGGTAGTTTTTTTCCCCTGTAGATTGCCCCCAAGTAGGTATATTCCCCCCGTAGATAGGCCCCAAATAGATAGATTCCCCAGCAAAAGCACAAAGGAGAACAGCACTTCCAAAATGATAAAGTGCTCGGATGCCGTCTGTAAATAGTCTTGGTTAAAGACTTTTCTGTAGATACTGGAACAAAGGGAACAGCAGCAACTCCGGAAAATTGTGCAAAAAGTGATGTCTTTATTCAAAAGAACATGGCGACATTTCGGCTTGCTCACCAAGCCATCCTCAAGCCCATCCGCAAGGCTCCCACTGGCCCCATCTGTAATAAGGCCCCCACAATGTGCCGCTATCTGTTTGTTGGCCCCCACAATGTGTCCTTATCTGTAATATGGCAGGCCCACTGTACCCCATCTGTAAAAACTCATCCCTCACTGTTACCTCATCTGTAGGTAAACCCTCACAATGTGCCCTCCTCCCCACTGGGCCCCATCTATAATTAGGCTTCCACTGTGTCCTGTCTTTAATTAGGCCCTTACAATGTGCTCCCATATGTTGGTAGGCCCCAAAACAGTGTCTTCATCTGTTATTGACTCCCCCCCCCCCCCTGCTGTGCCAACATTTGTAGGTAGGCCTCCACACTGTGCCCTCATCTGTAGGTAGACCACCACAATGTGCCTTCATCTGTAATTACCCCCCAACCCCCACTGTGGACCATCTATAATTAAGCTTCCACTGTGTCCTATCTGTAATTAGGCCCCCACAATGTGCCCCCATATATAGCAGTCTCCCACACTGTGCCCTCATCTCTAACTAGTCCTCGCACTGTGTCCCCTCTGTAGATAGGCCCCACAATGTGCCTTCATCTATAACTAGGCCCCAACCCCGCTGTGCCAACATCTGTAGATAGGCCCCGACAATGTGCCCTCATCTGTAATTAGGCTCCCACACTGGTAGGAATAGTCTTCAACTTGGAATTGGAGCTGTCTACAAGATTTTTCGGATCTGAGAGAGTAACCCCTACTTATAGAGGGCTTCTACTGCCAACAGGGAGTAACTATCTACAGGGGGACCTTCCTACAAGTGGCACCTACTTACTCTGGGCACCTGCATAATGGGGAAAGCCAAGTAAAGGGACCTACGCCTTCCCAACCCCCTTATCTACCCACTATTCTGTGTGAGACAGCAAGGGGGTTATTATTTCTCTTTGGGGCGCTACAGGTGAAGGAAAAGCACAGAGCCTAAAATGTTTGTCTGGTAGGTTCTGTGAAGAAGAGTTGTGGCTGGAAGAAATCGTCATGACGGACTGGGCCTGATGGAGAAGAAAAAGGAAAATAACCTTTTCCAATTAGAGAAGATGTCACCTGTGAGTCACTGGATGTAACTGTACTTTATGTAATCACTTATATAGTCTGCAGAGGAGTGTACAGCTGATATCTACCACTATATGGTCACTATTTCTCCTTGT
This sequence comes from Hyla sarda, assembly GCF_029499605.1. NCBI lineage: Eukaryota > Metazoa > Chordata > Amphibia > Anura > Hylidae > Hyla > Hyla sarda. The sequence continues at coordinate 102,519,859 of NC_079199.1, forward strand.
ATACTGGTATTATTGGTAATATTGGTCTCAGTATAAAGGATTTGATCAGTAACAGTATGATGGTAAAATGTATGGTGATAATATTTCCTCCATGTATACTGGTAGGATTAGAAATATTGGTCTCAGTATACAGGATTTGATCAGTAACAGTATGATGGTAATATGTATGGTGATAATATTCCTCCTTGTATACTGGCATTATTGGTAATATTGGTCTCAGTATACAGGATTTGGTCAGTACAGTTTGATGGTAATATGTATCGTGATAATATTCCTCCTTGTATACTGGTATTATTGTTAATATTGGTCTCAGTATACAGGATTTGGTCAGTACAGTTTGATGGTAATATGTATGGTGATAAATTTCTCCTTGCATACTGGTATTATTGGTAATATTGGTCTCAGTATACAGGATTTGGTCAGTAACAATATGATGATAATATTTATTTTTGTATACTGGAATTGTTGGTAATATTGGTCTCAGTATACAGGATTTGGTTAGTAATGGTATTATGGCAATATGTATGGTGATAATATTCCTCATTATATACCGGTGTTATTTGGTAAGTATATGATTTATTTAGAGGTACATGTGTTTATCATGGGATATTGTCTTACCTCTGCTATGTTAATGTTTATATATATATATATATATATATATATACATATACTAGCTGAGTACCCAACGTTGCCCGGTTTTTCCTTCCTCATCCTTGTTGGGGAGGAAAATCAACAGAGGAGGAAGCTTTTGACTTCATATCCAATCCCCATATCTTGTTGTCATATCCCAACCCCATATCCCGTCCTCCTACCCCGACCTCCTATCTCAACCTCCTATCCTGTCCTCCTATCCCGACCTCCTATCCCGTCCTCCTATCCCGTCCGCCTATCTCCACCTCCTATCTCCCCCTCATATCCTGACCTCCTAACTCGACCTCCTATCCCACCCTCCTATCCCATCCTCCTATCTCCTCCTCCTATCTCGACCTCCTATCCTGATCTCCTATCCCGACCTCCTATCTCCACCTCCTATCCCCTCCTCTTATCCCGTCCTCCTAACTCGACCTCCTATTCCGACCTCCTATCTCGACCTCCTATCCCGTCCTCCTATCCCGACCTCCTATCCCGTCCTCCTATCTCGTCCTCATATCCTGACCTCCTAACTCGACCTCCTATCCCATCCTCCTATCCCCTCCTCCTATCTCGACCTCCTATCCCGACCTTCTATCCCGTCCTCCTATCTTGACCTCCTATCCCGTCCTCATATCCCGACCTCATATCCCGGCCTCCTATCTCGACCTCCAATCCCGACCTCCTATGCGGACCTCCTAGCTCGACATCCTATCCCGACCTCCATTACCATCCTCCTATGCCGTCCTCCTATCTCGACCTCCTCTCCCGACCTCCTATCCTGACCTCCTATCCCGTCATCATATCCCGACCTCCCATCCCATTATCAAATCCCCTCCTCAAATCCTGAACTCCTAACTCGACCTCCTATCCCGACCCGTAATATGTGCACCAGGTATTGAAATATCTCCAGCCATACAGAAGTTATGTGAGAACATACATTTCCCATTGATTTTCATGGGACTTTAAACAAAAACCCCGACACTCACAAATGGGGGTAGTTAAGGGTTAAATTAACTATCCTATATTTTAAGTGGACATATCAGTAACATGTGACCAAGTATTATCGAAATATCTCCAGCCGTTTGAAAGTTATGCTGTAACATGTATTTCCCATTGACTTGCATGGGACTTTAAACATAAGCCCCGCCCCTGGCAAATGGGGGTGAGTAAGGGTTAAATCACCTATCCTATGTTTGTTGTTGACATATAAGTAACATGTGTGCCAAGTTTCATGTTAATATCTTTAGCAGTTTGAAAGTTTTTGTGGAACATACACACATATATACATACATACACACATACATACACACACACGTTGAGTTTTATATACAGTATATATATATAGATATATTTTTTTCCTCTTATGTACCATATCATACCCAACTATAATTGACATTTGGCCGCTCCCCTTTGCGGCTCCACATTCACATGGCCACATCCATGACCGAAATTGGCTGCTTAGTCCAATATGCCTGGGCCTTTTTTTCGGTCCCAGTCCGGCCTTGGTTCCCCCTACTGACTGCATTGGTGGCCACTGTGGATATCAGTGCTTCTGTATGTTGTAAGACTGAAGACATAGAAGCATCTCCTTTTTGAGGAATGGGAAGAGTAAATAAAACAGAAGGATGGTGATAAGTGTCATTATCCTCTAGACATTTAGAGGTGGATATAAAAGGTGGGAATATGCTCAATGGGTATGCTGGGAGTTGTAATTTTGCAACAGCTGGAGGCTCTATGGTTGCCTTTTGCCGTCTTTGTTCTTTTCCACTCATGTCCCCATTGCATTTCTATGCTTAGTGATGCAGTATGAGAAAACTAGAAATCGCTGAAAAGCAATCTGTCGGGGGGGCTATTCTACAGAACAGTATATACAGAAATAAGGATTTCCAGCTGTCATTTCCAGGTAATTGAGCTGCCTGGCTTTTCATTGCATGCCGAGTTCGGAAAGGTCACGTCTGAAGCCACATGTGAGCACTTTTTTTGTTAGGAGAGTTCTTTCTTCTTAGTTCCTTGTGTTTATATTTTGATGTCATAAAGAGTAAGATGGAAGCGATCGAATCTTTGTTTCCTGACCTGGATGATCCCTTTATTCAGGAGGTAACTCGGGTTTATGTGAACTCTCTGATATCTGTGTAGATGATGATGGATGATCTGAAGACATGAGCTGAAGACGTGAGAAGACATGAGCTGAAGACATGAGAAGAAGACATGAGATGAAGACATAAGCTGAAGACATGAGCTGAAGACGTGGGAAGAAGACATGAGATGAAGACATGAGCTGAAGACATGAGAAGACATGAGAAGAAGACATGAGAAGAAGACATGAGCTGAAGACATGAGAAGAAGACATGAGAAGAAGACATGAGCTGAAGACATGAGAAGACATGAGAAGAAGACATGTGCTGAAGACATGAGAAGAAGACATGAGAAGAAGACATGAGCTGAAGACATGAGAAGAAGACATGAGCTGAAGACATGAGCTGAAGACGTGAGAAGACATGAGATGAAGACATGAGATGAAGACATGAGCTGAAGACGTGAGAAGACATGAGCTGAAGACATGAGCTGAAGACATGAGAAGAAGACATGAGCTGAAGACATGAGCTGAAGATATGAGAAGAAGACATGAGCTGAAGACATGAGCTGAAGACATGAGAAGAAGAGATGAGAAGAAGACATGAGCTGAAGACATGAGAAGAAGACACGAGAAGAAGACATGAGAAGAAGACATGAGCAGAAGACATGAGGTGAAGACATGAGAAGTAATGAGCTGAAGACATGAGCTGAAGACATGAGAAGTAATGAGCTGAAGACATGAGATTAAGACATGAGAAAAATCCAGAGACAAAGACATGAGAAGAAGAAATGAGATGTAGACATGAGGAGAATAAGACATGAGAGGTAGACATGAGAAGGCATGAGATGTAGACATGAGATGTAGACATGAGAAGAATACATGAGCTGAAAACATGAGATTAAGACATGAGGAAAAGCCAGAGATGAAGACTTGAGAAAAAGACATGAGATGGAGATATGAGAAGAAGACATGAGCTGAAGACATGAGATGAATACATGAGAAGAAGACGTGAGATGAAAACATGAGATGAAGACATGAGATGAAGACATGAGAAGAAGACGTGAGATGAAAACATGAGATGAAGACATGAGATGAAGACATGAGAAGAAGACAGGCCGATACAACCTAGGCCCCTTGCCCCCCAATAACAATACCAAGGTGTTTTCCAATTTGGACACCAGCTGGATAGTTCAAATCCACCATGTCCATTTGTTATCTCCTCAACATCTGCCAAAGGGGTACAGTCTGGACGCTACAATACACATTAGATGGTCAGAGCGGCCCCATTGAAAATCGCTGGGATCAGCCGACACAGATCTTAAGGCGGTCACACATCTTCACGGCCAAATGTTCATCCAACAAGCCCAATACTTCTGTCCACCAACATATACCTTGGAGAGTTGGCTGGACCTTCCAAAGGCAGTGGATTTGGCCAAAATTTGTATCTTGTTTTTTTAGCTTTTTAACTTAAGTAAACTACATCTATTCACTTAGCTGACATCCGTATTTACTGTTAAACAAACACACACGCTTGACACCATCTGAACCAAATAAGTTTATCTTGGTTTCATCAGACCACAGGATATGGTTCTGATGCAATGTGGGGTGTATGGTCTGAGCATTGATGGCTGTCCGGGCATGCTGGGAGTTGTAGTTTTGAAACATCTGGAGGTCCGCAGGTTGAAGACCACTGCGGCCTTCTTCATCATCCAGACCACCACCCCTCCCCCCAACCCCTTTAGTTTTGTACTCACCTCCCCTCGGCGGGAAGGAAGGGTGAGCTGGTCCGGGCACTCTGTGCTGCAGGGACCGTCCGGTGGGGAGGGATAGTCGTTCCGGGCTGTCCATCTTCAGCCGGGGGGGCCTCTTCTCCGCTTCAGCCCCGGAATAGTGACGTTGCCTTGACGACGACGCACAGGGACGTTCATGCGCAACGTCCCTGTGCGTCATCGTCAAGGCAACGTCACTATTCCGGGCCCGAAGCACGGAGAAGAGGCCCCCCAGGTGAAGATGGACAGCCCGGAACGACTATCCCTCCCCACCAGACGGTCCCTGCAGCACAGATGGCCTGGACCAGCTCACCCTTCCTTCCTGCCAAGGGGAGGTGAGTACAAAACTAAAGGGGGTGGGGGGTCTGGATGATGACGAAGGCCACAGTGGTCTTCAACCTGTGGACCTCCAGATGTTTCAAAACTACAACTCCCAGCATGCCCGGACAGCCGATGGCTGTCTGGGCATGCTGGGAGTTGTAGTTTTGAAACATCTGGAGGTCCGCAGGTTGAAGACCACTGTCATTGACAGGCGGTGATGATGAAGGGGAGGTGTGGGATGATGACAGGGGGATGATGACTGGCGGTGATGATGAAGGGGGATGATGAAGGGGGGGATGATGACAGGGTAATGATGAAGGAGGGTGATGACAGGTGGTGATGATGAAGCGGGGATGATGACAGGGGGATGATGATGATGAGGGTGTTAATGATGGGGGTCTGGATGATGACAGGGGGTATTTCCCACTCTAGGCTTATAGTCAAGTCAATAACTTTTCCTGGGTTCTTGGGGTGAAATTAGGGGCCTCGGCTTATATTCGGGTCGGCTTATACTCGAGTATATACGGTAACACTGTATGAGCGCTGTGATAACAATAGGTCCAGGCTTAGCGACATGCTCATATTTTGTTCTGCCAGAATGATTCAATGTCTGGTAATAAGTCCTGACCTCCTTTAATGTCTGACACTGTTAATTTGTTTCTTTCACAGGAGCCTGAAAGGTAAAATTCTTCACGCACCTTTGATGACTTCTAGCGGAATAATGAGGAAACAAATCACACCTTTTGTTACACATATTGAAACATGAATACCGCGGCCCGAACTAACATTCAAGGGCGTCAGAGTCATTTTTTTGTTTCGTTCAGGAGGTAAATAAAACCAGTCTATCTGGTCACCCCCGATCGGCACACAATGCATGCGTCTGCCACAATAGAAAGAATTTTCTTTCCTTGTCTTAATTGTAGAAAATTGTTCTAACGATTTCTGCAAAACTTATCTAAACTACAAGGCACAAAGTAATAAACAGCGGCAATAAGAGTTTTAACTTTAGAATGATCCACGGAAAAATGATTATTAAATGAAGTGGGAAGGTCTGCCGACACAGCTTAGATCCATACACACTGGGTGGACAGAGCGGTTCCCAATCAGACTCACATTGGGTTGCAGGTGGACAAACACGGTGCACATATCAGTCCGTGCAAGCGGTCATCCATTGCAGAGGAGAGAAACAAATGCAGCACTTTTTGAACAATCCAACCTTGATTTATTGCAAGCAGGTCCTAAGTCCTGCTAAACCCTTGTGGCTAACTAGGGTCATCCCGAGAAATATGGGTCAGATAAATCCAGTTTTCTGTAGAGAAACATGTCCTGGTCAGATGGGTCCAGATCTCTATAGAGAAACATGTCCTGGTCAGATGGATCCAGATCTCTATAGAGAAACATGGCCTTGTCAGATGGATCCAGATCTCTATAGAGAAACATGTCCTGGTCAGATGGATCCAGATCTCTATAGAGAAACATGTCCTGGTCAGATGGATCCAGATCTCTATAGAGAAACATGGCCTGGTCAGATGGATCCAGATCTCTGTGAAGAAACATGGCCTGGTCAGATGGATCCAGATCTCTATAGAGAAACATGGTCTGGTCAGATGGATCCAGATCTCTATAGAGAAACATGTCCTGGTCAGATGGATCCAGATCTCTATAGAGAAACATGACCTGGTCAGATGGATCCAGATCTCTGTGAAGAAACATGGCCTGGTCAGATGGATCCAGATCTCTATAGAGAAACATGGCCTGGTCAGATGGATCCAGATCTCTATAGAGAAACATGACCTGGTCAGATGGATCCAGATCTCTATAGAGAAACATGGCCTGGTCAGATGTATCCAGATCTCTATAGAGAAACATGTCCTGGTCAGATGGATACAGATCTCTATAGAGAAACATGGCCTAGTCAGATGGATCCAGATCTCTATAGAGAAACATGGCCTGGTCAGATGGATCCAGATCTCTATAGAGAAACATGTCCTGGTCAGATGGATCCAGATCTCTATAGAGAAACATGGCCTGGTCAGATGGATCCAGATCTCTATAGAGAAACATGTTCTGGTCAGATGGATTCAGATCTCTATAGAGAAACATGGCCTGGTCAGATGGATCCAGATCTCTATAGAGAAACATGGCCTGGTCAGATGGATTCAGATCTCTATAGAGAAACATGGCCTAGTCAGATGGATCCAGATCTCTATAGAGAAACATATCCTGGTCAGATGGATCCAGATCTCTATAGAAAAACATGTCCTGATGAGATTGATCCAGATCTCTGTGGAGAAACATGGCCTGGTCAGATGGACCCAGATCTCTGGAGAAACATGGCCTGGTCAGATGGATCCAGATCTCTGTAGAGAAACAGGGCCTGCTCAGATAGATCCAGATCTCTGTGGAGAAACATAACCTGGTCTGTAGAATCCAGATTTCTGTGGAGAAACATGGCCTGGTCAGATGGATCCAGATCTCTGTGGAGAAACATGGCCTGGTCAGATGGATCCAGATCTCTGTGGAGAAACATGGCCTGGTCAGATGGATCCAGATCTCTATAGAGAAACATGGCCTGGTCAGATGGATCCAGATCTCTGTGGAGAAACATGGCCTGGTCAAATGGATCCAGATCTCTATAGAGAAACATGGCCTGGTCAGATGGATCCAGATCTCTGTGGAGAAACATGGCCTGGTCAGATGGATCCAGATCTCTGTGGAGAAACATGGCCTGGTCAGATGGATCCAGATATCTATAGAGAAACATGGCCTGGTCTGATGGTTCCAGATCTCTATAGAGAAACATGGCCTGGTCAGATGGATCCAGATCTCTATAGAGAAACATGGCCTGGTCAGATGGATCCAGATCTCTATAGAGGAACATGGCCTGGTCTGATGGTTCCAGATCTCTATAGAGAAACATGGCCTGGTCTGATGGTTCCAGATCTCTATAGAGAAACATGGCCTGGTCAGATGGATCCAGATCTCTGTGGAGAAACATGGCCTGGTCAGATGGATCCAGATATCTATAGAGAAACATGGCCTGGTCTGATGGTTCCAGATCTCTATAGAGAAACATGGCCTGGTCAGATGGATCAAGATCTCTATAGAGAAACATGGCCTGGTCAGATGGATCCAGATCTCTATAGAGAAACATGTCCTGGTCAGATGGATCCAGATCTCTATAGAAAAACATGTCCTGGTGAGATTGATCCAGATCTCTGTGGAGAAACATGGGCTGGTCAGATGGATCCAGATCTCTGTGGAGAAACATGGCCTGGTCAGATGGATCCAGATCTCTGTGGAGAAACATGGCCTGGTAAGATGGATTCAGATCTCTGTGGAGAAACATGACCTGGTCTGTAGAATCCAGATCTCTGTGGAGAAACATGGCCTGGTCAGATGGATCCAGATCTCTGTGGAGAAACATGGCCTGGTCAGATGGATCCAGATCTCTGTGGAGAAACATGACCTGGTCTGTAGGATCCAGATCTCTGTGGAGAAACATGGCCTGGCCAGGTGGATCCAGATCTCTGTGGAGAAACATGGCCTGGTCAGATGGATCCAGATCTCTATAGAGAAACATGTCATGGTCAGATGGATCCAAATCTCTGTGCAGAAACATGGCCTGGTCAGATGGATCCAGATCTCTGTGGAGAAACATGGCCTGGTCAGATGGATCCAGATCTCTATAGAGAATCATGACCTGGTCAGATGAATCCAGATCTCTATAGAGAAACATGGCCTGGTCAGATGGATCCAGATCTCTATAGAGAAACATGGCCTGGTCAGATGGATCCAGATCTCTATAGAGAAACATGACCTGGTCAGATGGATCAAGATCTCTATAGAGAAACATGGCCTGGTCAGATGGATCCAGATCTCTATAGAGAAACATGTCCTGGTCAGATGGATCCAGATCTCTATAGAAAAACATGTCCTGGTGAGATTGATCCAGATCTCTGTGGAGAAACATGGGCTGGTCAGATGGATCCAGATCTCTGTGGAGAAACATGGCCTGGTCAGATGGATCCAGATCTCTGTGGAGAAACATGGCCTGGTAAGATGGATTCAGATCTCTGTGGAGAAACATGACCTGGTCTGTAGAATCCAGATCTCTGTGGAGAAACATGGCCTGGTCAGATGGATCCAGATCTCTGTGGAGAAACATGGCCTGGTCAGATGGATCCAGATCTCTGTGGAGAAACATGACCTGGTCTGTAGGATCCAGATCTCTGTGGAGAAACATGGCCTGGCCAGGTGGATCCAGATCTCTGTGGAGAAACATGGCCTGGTCAGATGGATCCAGATCTCTATAGAGAAACATGTCATGGTCAGATGGATCCAAATCTCTGTGGAGAAACATGGCCTGGTCAGATGGATCCAGATCTCTATAGAGAATCATGACCTGGTCAGATGAATCCAGATCTCTATAGAGAAACATGGCCTGGTCAGATGGATCCAGATCTCTATAGAGAAACATGGCCTGGTCAGATGGATCCAGATCTCTATAGAGAAACATGACCTGGTCAGATGGATCCAGATCTCTATAGAGAAACATGGCCTGGTCAGATGGATCCAGATCTCTATGGAGAAACATGTCCTGGTCAGATGGATCCAGATCTCTATGGAGAAACATGGCCTGGTCAGATGGGTCCAGATCTCTGTGGAGAAACATGGCCTGGTCAGATGGATTCAGATCTCTATAGAGAAACATGGCCTGGTCTGGCACAGGAGAAGCTGTCTCTAACCTGGGACTGTGTATAGGCTAACGGTGCCCTGGCATCACGAAGAGATCAGATATTCCTTTTGCCCCTGTGTCACCACATATGTATACATAAGTGACCCACATCAGTGAAGTGGACTGTGACAAGCTGTGGCAACACAGGTGAAGTGTTTGTTCTCCTGTTTGAGACAGACAAGGAGTCTGAGGAACTCACGGCAAGAGGCCACAAACGCTGTGTGTGAACAGTGAGTAGAAAAGGTTGCAGGATTTTGTATGTGTTTTGACCAGCAGGGGTCAGCCACCAGTTGGTAGACAGGGCATGCTGGTATGTGTAGTTAGTGGCCCAAGAGCCCAGGCTGTTATTTTTTGTTCCAGTGCTTTGGGGAAAAGCCAGTGTGAAAGAAGAAGCTGTCTGTGTGTTTAATGAGAAACGTGTGTGTATAATATATCCCATAAGTGGGTCCACCCCTCACATTATATATGACATGCATGTGTGGGTGTGAACGCTCGCTCTGCAAATCACGATGGGTGGGCCGTGCACGTCATTAACAGCAGGGGGCATGTTCTGAGGACATGGTTCCAGTAATCCATGACCTTAGTCTTCAGAAAACTGTTTTCTGTGAGGGGACGTATCATCAAACGCTGTTATACAGGCTGTGCACTCATATATATATATATATATTTATGGAATGGAATGAACAGGCCTCATACTGGGCCTAATTTTCTCACATTTTCCCAACATGTTTTGGTCATTTTTTGCGACCAAATTGTGTCGCAACATGTCTGCGTCATGTCTCAGACACCATGCGACAGATTGCCACACTTTGCCGACTAGATCGACTAAAGTCCCTAAAAACCTGAAAAAGGGACATGGCTATATAATTTTTACACATCCCAACGTATTTACTAAACTAAACGAAAAAATTAATTGGTTTTGAGCGTTCAAAAAATCACTAGGTAAAAGCTGGTCAGAGAATAAATTGGTCGGAAAAATGTCCAAAATGGTTGGGATTATCTGTGCTGCCTTCAAGCAAGGTGGAATAATGCCAATCTAAATTTTTTTATATAAATAAATACGTTGCGAACTGGTAGAGAAACTTCCAGACGAGCATCTGAACAAAGTTTTCTGCCGTTGGCTTTAGTGATGACGGCATGTGTCAGAAAAACATGTGCGCCAAAATCTGCACCACATTAGTAAATAACTACGGAAAACCACAATACCCATTGTGTGCGTGTGTGTGTGTATATATATATATATATATATATATATATATATATATATACATACATGTATATATATATATATATATATATATATATTGTGACACTGTGGCAGGGGAAGGGTGCATTTCCCTAGATAACCCTGGAGATACCTCCACCTGTGGCCTAATTAATAGGTAGCAGAGAGGGGAAGTGTGTTTAAAAGGAAGTCAAACAGAATAATCTGGGCTCTCCCCAGAAGACAGCAGGGTGGCTGTTCCTGCTGAGATACACACAGCCTGAGCTGTGAGTGGCCCCAAGTGGGGATGAGACACACAGCAAGAGGTTGCAAACGCTGTGTGTGAACAGTGAGTAGAAGGTTGCAGGAGGCATAAATTTAACCGGACGGAAAAAGCCCACCAGTTGATAGTCAGGGCACGGTGGATTGTTTAGTTAGAGACTGGACGGTCTAGGAATTTGTTTTGTTCCTGTGTTATGTTTTTATTTATCCTGCAACCTGTCTAATAAAGCTGGCGAGGGTCCGGACTTGCATTAAGTACTGTTGTTTGCTGCTGATTGAAGTGGAAACGTGTCCTGTGGCGGTGTCAAGGACGATCCCAGAGCTATCCCCAGGGAGAAATCCTCACAATATATATATATTTGTGTATAGAATGTGAGCGGTTGACTTACTTATGTGAGATACTGTGTATATAGTGAATATTTACAGCCCTATTCCATTAACAAGTTTAGAATTCACGGCCCTCATGGAGTCACATAAACATCTCCGTCTGGATAACACACAAGCCTGCTATTTCATCTGCTTATTTGCGTTACTAGGTAATATATTCGGCCTCCCTCTTTGTAGGATTACAGGTGGCCCTAGTGCTCTTTGCTACAAAGGATATGGCTGACATCCCTTAGACCTGCTGTGTAATGAGACCACAATTATTTGCGGGGCAGAGAGGTTGGGATGACTGCGGTCTGAGAGAGGACGCTTATCTATTCACAACTGAATAATCCTAATGAGTTTGTGATATGAAAGGACGTCGGCGTGAATGCGATCAGATAGGATGAAGAATACATTATAACACAGATCCTCCCATGTGAATTCATTATGGACCCCATGAGATCCTCTGGTCTTCACTGCTCAGGATGAGAGTGTTCATCAGGATAGAGACTAAACTACAGATTACAATATATAAGAATAGACTTAATTATTGGCATGAAAACTCATTATTCTATTATTTTATTAGAAGATAGTAGAGGATGGTTTTGTTATATGGGTGGTTGGTTCTTATATGTCTTTCTATTGGCCATATTAGAGTTTTATCTGTAAGGGGGGATGAAATAGCACAGGGGAGGATCAAGGGGGGTAAATGATGTGGCCGGGGGGGGGGGGGATTTCAATAGGGGGGTGGATTAAGGGGGGGCAGGAATGAAGTGGCACAGGGGAGATCAAGGGGGGAATAAAATGGCACTGGGGGGGATTTAATGGCACAGAGGAGGATGACAGAGGGGAATAATATACCACAAGGGGGATCAAGGGGGAATGATGTGGCGTGGGGAAATCGAGGGGGGAAAGAAATGGAGTGGGGGGGGGGGGGAATGAGGAGACACAAAGGAGGAACAAGAGGGGAAATTATATATCATGGGGGGATCAAGAGGGAGAAATGATGTGGCCCAGGGGAAGAACAAGGGGGTAGTAGTCACATATTTATTGTTGATACTGGATAATAATATAATGTCGGATGTGCAACGTGATCCATGCAATTGACGGTAGGGCGAGGGGTGTGTCACCAAACTATGCGGGTATAAAAAGTGTGCCATGAAAAGTTTGAAATGCTCTGATCTCGATCAACACAGTAGGGATATAGTTTGAACTTAATGGTATATATATATATATATATATATATATATATACATATATATATATATATAGGAAAGATTTGAGACAGCACCAGGGTTCTACCTATGTGCCCGTGGTTGCCCAGGCAGCCAGCCCAGGATATTTGTACAAAATCACAGCACAAGACAAGTCAAGGATCTTCAAAGAAACTGGGTAGTATTTATTTTCCCCACAACAAGAGCAACGTTTCGGCAGTAGCAGCCGAAATGTTGCTCTTGTTGTGGTGAAAATAAAGACTACCCAGTTTTTTTGAAGATCCTTGACCTGTCTTGTGCTGTGCTTTTGGGCTGCTTGTATATATATATATATATATATATATATATATATATATATATGTATATATTGGGGATATTTATCAAAACCCATGCAGAGGAAAACCAGTTGCACATAGAAACCAATTAGATCTCCTCTTTAATTTTCAAAAAGGTCTTTGACGCATGAAAGCAGCGATCTGATTGGTTGTTATGGGTAACTGGTCAGATTTTCCTCTGACCAGGTTTGGATAAATCTCCCCTATTATTTTTAAACAATGCAGTAAATAAAATGGCATAAAACTAAACCGCATCTAGAAATGTAAATACGATTATCATACACAGACATATATATATATACATAGAGACCTCCAAGAAACGAATGTGTTATTCTAACATTGAAGATGCACTAATATTATGTAAATGGGATAGGGAAGTGCTGTTTATAATGTAACCTTATGGTTATTTAATATGTAGCTCCGAAAATAATATGTGACTGTAAACCTGTAAAGACCAAAACAAAATGAGTGTACGGAGATTACGATAAGCCGGAGAAATCCACTGCATCTCCCGGGGGCTTCTCACAGTGACTTGGAATACATTGAGACAATTTATTCATTTCCTACTAGACGTCGTATTGACTTTCACCCTGGACTTGTGGTCACATAGAAGAGTGGAGAGTGTGGAAGCCATCATTATATCCCACAATTCTCTCTTCAATAATGGCCATAAATTGCATTAAATAAGAAATGACTATAGTAGCAAATAAAGAAAAGCGTAAAACATAAATAAATAAAAGAAAATAATTAATGAAAATAAATGATTGTCACATTCAAAGATCCATAACTGTTTAGTTTTTCTCTTGTAATCTTTTTTATTTTTATTTATTATTTTAACCATTTTGGGGAGGATATGTGACTTTTTGATCATTTTCTTTTCAGTTTTTGGGGAGGCGGATTAACAAAATACAGCAATTTTGCAATGTACGGCGTTCACCTTAAGGGATAAAAGATTTATATTACAGATGTGACAAGGGAGTATTTTTATTCATCATTATTTATTAAATAATTTCTTTTAAAAATTTTAAATGTATTAATTTATGACAAATATGCTGGGAGTTGTAGTTGCCCACAGTTCGGAGTCTGACTTATAATACTGTTAATTAGACAAAAAAAAAAAGGAGTATAGGTTGAGACCTATTTCCATTTTGAAAAATGTTAAGAAATAATGATTTGAATGAATATCTTTGATCTGTTTTCAGCACCTGTGATGATTTCCTGTCTCGGTGATGGTGGAGAATGTTAATGATTTCTCGGCTCATTATGTAACCAAACAGAGGCTGAAACTAATGTGGTGGACAATAACAACGTAATAATAAGTCAGATAGGAAAATGCAAAATGAAATTAGCGCTTTCCCCTGTGAGCCCCGGAGGGAGATAAATAAGTCAATGAGTGTTTACTGTCACAGCTTAATGAACTTCTCTATTATCATAGTCTACGCAATTTTCCAATGTTAGATTCCCAAATGTTAGATGTTACACTAACTTCCCTTTAGTCCAGCTATTCATGGTTGTGGAGCAGTTAGATTAATGGCTTTAGGACATTGCCCTGCTGCAGTGCATACAAGGTCCCAGGGCCGGCTCCGCCTATAGGCAAAATAGGCAGCCGCCTAGAGCGCACTCTTAATGGGGGCGCCGCCATGCCTGCAGCAATAAAGTTAGCCAGCATCTGAAGCACCCGCCCATCCAGAAAAACCCTAACAAGCCCCCCCCCCCCCAAGGTGTAAGGAGATTACATGAGGAGGGGGTTTGTTACAGTGTGTCATCCCAGTAATAAGGTGATTACATGAGGAGGAGGTTTGTTACAGTGTGTCATCCCAGTAATAAGGTGATTACATGAGGAGGAGGTTTGTTACAGTGTGTCACCCCAGTAGTAAGGAGGTTACATGAGGAGGAGGTTTGTTACAGTGTGTCATCCCAGTAATAAGGTGATTACATGAGGAGGAGGTTTGTTACAGTGTGTCACCCCATTGGTAAATAATTACATGAGAAGGAGGTTTGTTACAGTGTGTAACCCCAGTAGTAAGGAGATTACATGAGGAGGGGGTTTGTTACAGTGTGTCACCCCAGTAGTAAGGAGATTACATGAGGAGGGGGTTTGTTACAGTTTGTCACCCCAGTAGTAAGGAGATTACATGAGGAGGAGGTTTGTTACAGTGTGTCACCCCAGTAGTAAGGAGATTAAATGAGGAGGAGATTTGTTACAGTGTGTCACCAGAGTAGTAAGGAGATTACATGAGGAGGAGGTTTGTTACAGTGTGTCACCCCAGTAGTAAGGAGATTACATGAGGAGGAGATTTGTTACAGTGTGTCACCCCAGTAGTAGGGAGATTACATGAGGAGGGGGTTGTTACAGTGTGTCACCCCAGTAGTAAGGAGATTACATGAGGAGGAGATTTGTTACAGTGTGTCACCCCAGTAGTAGGGAGATTACATGAGGAGGAGGATTGTTACAGTGTGTCACCCCAGTAGTAAGGTGATTACATGAGGAGGAGGTTTGTTACAGTGTGTCACCCCAGTAGTAAGGAGATTAAATGAGGAGGAGATTTGTAACAGTGTGTCACCCCAGTAGTAAGGAGATTAAATGAGGAGGAGATTTGTAACAGTGTGTCACCAGAGTAGTAAGGAGATTACATGAGGAGGAGGTTTGTTACAGTGTGTCACCCCAGTAGTAAGGAGATTACATGAGGAGGAGATTTGTTACAGTGTGTCACCCCAGTAGTAGGGAGATTACATGAGGAGGGGGTGTGTTACAGTGTGTCACCCAGTAGGGGTGGCAAAATGAGCTTTCACCTAAGGCATTAGCAAACTAGAGACCGCTGTGAGTACCAGAGATTAAGCAGAAGAATTGCAGCCATGACAGCCCAAAGGTCAGGGGGTTCCCCTGGGTCCTGGCGGCCTGTAAATGGCACTAAGACCAGGTGAGATGGAGGTCTGGCTGCCAACTCTGTGGTCTGTGGATATCCTCTAGCCTGGGTGCACGTACCTTATTAACTCCTGAGCAGCTGGAATAACGCAGTATGGACAAAACCATGTAGAAGATCAGTAAAAATATTTAAAAATGGTTATATTTGGATTGCAGTTTTAGTTGTGCCTACACACCTTGGTCATTTTATTTATTTATATATATATGTATATTTTTTTTAACGAAAAACTAGCAGAGTACCCTGCATTGCCAAGACTTCCTAACTAAACCTTGTGGGAGAGGAAAAGAAACAATGACGTTCTTGTCCTCATATTCTGACATCACATTCTGTTCTCATATCCCGTCCATATATTTTGACCTTATATCCCGTCCTCCTATTCCGACCTCATATTTCGTCTTCCTAACTCGACCTCACATCCCATCCATATATTTCGACCTCATATCCTGTCTTCATTTCCCATCCTCATATCCTGTCCTCATATCCCGTCCTCATATCCCGCCCTCATATCCCATCCTCATATCCTGTCCTCATATCCCAACCTCATATCCTGTCCTCATATCCCGTCTTCATATCCCGTCCTCATATCCCGCCCTCATATCCCATCCTCATATTTTGTCCTCATATCCTGTGACATCATCTGAAGCCATATAGGGGAGAACTTCCTCCCTCACTTTGCTACACACAGCCCAGAGCAGTTCAGTGTGAGATGAGCTATGATTGGCTAAGGCTGCTCCCCCCCCCCCCCCTTAGCACTCCAGACTGCATTTCCTGATTTTGGATTCTGCCAGGCCAGCAGGAGTCCAAAGTCTGTGCAAGAGATGGGTGGAAATGTGCTCTGGACAAGTAGGGGGACACCTAGTGGCAGCTATTTTAAACACAAATAAAACGTAGAAAACTTCATTTTTTTTAATAAGTACATTAGAAAGATTTAAAAAATTTAAGTGCAAAAGGAAAGATTATTTTTATTTACCACAAGGAGTGCAATAGCAAAAATTAGTTTTAATGACAATGCCCATTTAAATGACATTGTTCAGCTCTGCTGCATCCCGATAGCCTTTTCCTCTATGGAGCTAGTTCTACAACAGAAAGACATTGTCATGGCTGTGACCTGTAATGGCAGGCTCCGTGTTTTTACGTTTGATGTGGGTAAGGTGACCTTTTCAGGTTTATTGGAAAAGGTGCTGAAATAATTCTCTGGCTTTCTGCCCTCGGACTGTGTTCCTGTAAAGTGAAAGATATTTATAGACGTTCTGTTTATCAGGAAAAAACACACATTTCTAGCCCTGGAAGCAGAGGAAGAAAGTATCAGCTCCCGCTCATTGTTATCTGCCATTTATAATTAACACAGCGACCCCGAGTCGGTGGAAATACGAGCTTCCCGCCGCCGCGTTTCAATCATGCTCACAGAATTCCACGACTCGGCCAATAAAGCTTTTCAATCTACCCATAAAAGCACAGCCAGAAAATGGTTCTGGTTTATTGGAGCTCAATCTGCTGCTTATATGGGAAATGATTCGGTAATCGATTGCTTAGACTAGGCCGGGCCTATCATGGATAATGCAAATCAATGGGAGATGTCAGAGAACATAGTAAACATATCATGAACTAATGGTAAAAGGATTGTCCGCCATCTGCCCAATCCCCGGTCGCTCTATTGGTGACTGGTCTCCACTGATCATTGTTCTGGACCTTGACTGGACACACAGTACTGTATGCATTGTTGCTCACTTAATACAGGGACCCCCCGACCTACGATGGCCCCGACATACGATCATTTCAGCATACGATCACTCTCAGAGGCCATCGCATGTTGAAGGCAGCATCAATATACGAGGCTTTTGTATGTCACATAAATGGCTATCCGGCAGCGCAGACTGCTTCAGCTGCCCCCGGATAGCCATTTACGGTGCCCCGTGTGCTCCGGTGATGATCACTTACCTGTCCTCGGGGCTCCAGCGCGTCCTCTTCGGGAACCCTGCATCGTCGGCACTCTCCATCGTCGTCATCATGTGGCTACGCACGCCGTCCCGTCATCCAATAGGAGCGGCGTGCGTAGCGACGTGATAGCGGCGACGGAGAGCACGGATGCCGGGGAAGCAGAGGCCTTGCCGGAGCGTCAGGGACACCCCGGGGACGCGCCAATGGACGGCAACATTCAGGGCAGCGGTGACGAGTGGTGACGGTCCGGAGAGGCGGGGACAGGTGAGTACAATCTTTAATACTACGGTAGTGGTCTTCAACCTGCGGACCTCCAGATGTTGCAAAACTACAACTCCCAGCATGCCCGGGTGGTGTTGTAGTTTTGCAACATCTAGAAGTCCGCAGGTTGTAGACCACTGTCCTATACTTTACATTGCACAGATCCCTCAACATACGATGGTTTCAACAAACGATGGTCCATTTGGAACGGATTACCATCGTATGTTGAGGGATCACTGTATGTGACAGACAGAGGCATAATTGTAGTTTCTGGGCGGGGAGCGAGGATCCTGGGGAAGCAGAGATGTCCGGAGTGTCGGGGACACCACGGGGACATCCAGGGCAGCGGTGACGGTCCGGAGCGGCGGGGACTGGTGAGTACAACTTCCTATACTTTTCATTGCACGGATCCCTCAACATACGATGGTTTCAACAAACGATGGTCCATTTGGAACGGATTACCATCGTATGTTGAGGGATCACTGTATGTGACAGACAGAGGCATAATTGTAGTTTCTGGGCGGGGAGCGAGGATCCTGGGGAAGCAGAGATGTCCGGAGCGTCGGGGACACCACGGGGACATCCAGGGCAGCGGTGACGGTCCGGAGCGGCGGGGACTGGTGAGTACAACTTCCTATACTTTTCATTGCACGGATCCCTCAACATACGATGGTTTCAACAAACGATGGTTCATTTGGAACAAATTACCATCGTATGTTGAGGGACCACTGTAATTCAACTTTTTTAATCACCAGCATTAAATTATGAAAGAGATGAATCTCCGAATCATTACTGCATCTCCAGTTTTGGAAACCTCCGAGTCCAAAGGATAGGGGATAAGATGTCTGATTGAGGGGGGCCCACTGCTGAGACCCCCCCCCCCCACCCCCATTCTTTGCGGGTGCTGCATCTCCAGTTTCGGAAAGCTCCGAGTTTCCGGGACTGGGGACGTGACGTCACGCAGCGCCCCCTCCATTCATGTCTATGGGAGGGGGCATGACGGACGTCACGCCCCCTCCCATAGACATGAATGGAGGGGGCATAGCGTGAGGTCCCGTCCCCAGTCCTGGAAACCCGGAGCTTTCCGAAACTGGAGATGCAGCACCAGCATAGAATGCGGGTGCTGCAGGGAGATCGCGTGGGGGTCTCAGCAGCGGGCCCCCTGCGATCAGACATCTTATCCCCTTTGGATAGGGGATAAAATGTTTTTGTCCGGAATACCCCTTTAAATCTTATTATAGCATCAATCTAGTTGCACAGATAGAGGAAAGGAAATCCTGGCCTCCATTGTTAGGATTAGTATTGATTCCGGCTGCCGCTTCTGATACATTGTTTACCCTTTAGCTACAGATGTAGTCTTTGCGCTTCTATTGGAAGCTTATTAGCCTTTTACATCTGCCTCCACAGAAATTGCCACTTTCTATGCAAGAGTGCATGGCAATAACGAAGAGGGGTATAATTATAGCGCAAATGACTTGCCTGTACGCGGTTCAATGACTCGTACATCCCCATCTATACCACACAGGAGTTCTGTAATTATGGGTGGTAATTGTAGGTGCATCTAGGGTTCCGCTATATGCAGTAGAGTAGTAACCATTCCTGTAGACACATCTGGAACACATTAAAGCAAAGACAAGTTGATCCACTTTGCCATTAAATGGCTTAGCAGGTGGAAAAATACCTTGCAATTACTTTGGTCGATTGACACAAATAAAGGTCTCTATAAGGTATTGCTGTAAACTCTATTTACTTTCGGGTAGTGCACCTCTTGGTGAGAGATCAGTGACTGCTCGACATGACTCTACTACTCTACATATGTATGTCTTTAGCGGTAATTCCAGGTCCTGTTTGGGAACCAATGATAGTCAGGATGGAGTATAGAGGCCTTGTGGTAATGCTTTAATCCTACCTTTGCTTCTGTGGAGTGATACTGCCCCCTGCAGTGTGATGGTCTGGGGAGCCATTGCATATCAGAGTCGGTCACCCCTAGAAGTGATATGAGGGATGCTAACACCTCCGCGATATGTGCAGGACATCCTGCTGACACATTTGTGGCTTCTCTTGGCTTCCAACTTTTTTTTCCAGCAGGATAATGGTCGCCCACACACAGCAAGGGTTTCCCAGGAATTTCGACCCCAGATTGTAAAACTTCCTTGTCCCGCCTGATCACCAGATTTATAAGAAATCAAACATGTATCCCAACTGTATCATATCTTGTATCTGAGTTAAAGGTGACCAACAGGTTACAAGAGCCTCCATGTATCCCAACCGTATCTCATCTTGTATCCAGGCTAGGGGTAGCAGACAGGATACTAGAGCCTCCATGTTTCCCAACTGTATCTTGTATATGTAATCTTGTATCCAGGCTAGAGGTGCCCAAAAGGCTACTTAAAGGGGTACTACCGTGCTGACAACTTATCCCGTATCTAAAGGTGAGGGGATGAGTTGCCTGATCGTGCGGGACCCCCCGCAATCTCGCACGCAGCACCCCGCTCTCCTCAGGCCCCGGAGTGAACATCCCCCTGTCTCGCCCCCTGCCATAAACTTTCATTGAGGGGCGGAGTGTGACGTCACATGGGGGCGGAGCTGTGACGTCACGCCGGGATCGGCAGTCATCAGACCTGGAGAGGATGTTCGCTCCGGGGCCTGATGAGAGCGGGGTGCTGTGTGCGAGATCGCGGGGGTCCCCAGCGGCGGGACCCTGCGCGATCAGACAACTTATCCCCTATCCTTTAGATACGGGATAAGTTATCAGCACGGTAGTACCCCTTTAAGCCTCTTGGATCAAGGCTAGAGGCACCCAACACTGTACAACAGCCTCCATGTATCCCAACTGTATCTCATCTTGTATCTAGGCTAGATGTGGCTGACAGGGTACTAGAGCCTCCATGTACCAACTGTATCTCATAAAAATCTGAGAAACTACGTTATCGTCACTTATGGAAAATTGATGATGTCAGTCATCTGCAGCAAAATTAGTGGGAAAATTATTTTCCAGGAATTTGGATACGGCAGAAATCTTTGTTCATCCACCGAGTTTGTCAACCTATAATTACAATTTCGTTTCCAATTACACATGGCTGGTTCCTGTAACCATGGTGTTCCGACCAAGCCGTAAAACATAAGAACATAGGGACCTGTTGTGTGTTTTACCCAGTAGAATAGAGGCTAACTGAGGCGATGGCTGATGTGCTTTGTAGGACAGTAACGGGGACTATTTTGTCATAAAATTCATAAATGTGATTATATTTGTCATTCTGCATTTATAAGAAAATCTCATTCTCACATGCATGGGCCACCAAATCATCTCTGTTTACTACAAAAAGATCCATTTGTGACCTTTGGCCCCGATATACGCTCACGAGGACGATCATCTGCCACTAATGGACAGTCACCAAAAATAGGGTCCAAAACAAATGTAGTACAATTTAATTTACAACGCTCGGAGTCGGAGGCCGTGATCGTGATGTCACGCCCACGCCCCCTCCCATAGACATGAATGGAGGGGGCGTGATGTCACAAGGGGGCGTGCCCGGGTCATCACGACCACTGCCACAGGAATCCGGCGTTTGTTTAGATTGTCGGGTGGTGCAGGAGATCGCACACACTATACTATAGAATATCACTATATTACTATTCTGTACTACTTTATAATACTTAACTACAGTCTACTATACTATACTGCTTTATAATATCTATAGTACTATAATATATATATATATATATATATATATACAATGCTGCTATACTATATGACCACTGTATTACTATACTATTTTACATAACTGTACTATCCAATAAACACACACATGCACACACACATATATACGTATACTATACTATATCACTATATAACTATACTACACCATACTATATCACACACTTACTACACTACACTATACTATATCACTATATAACTATACTACACTATGCTATATTACACTATTACTATACTACACTGTACGATATCACTATATTACTATACTACACCAAACTATTACTGTACTCACTATACTATATCACACTGTACTATATCACTATATAACTATACTACACTAAACAGTATTACTGTACTACACTAAACCGTATTACTGTACTACACTATACTATATCACTATATTACTATACTACACTAAACTATTACTATACTACACTATACTATATCACACTGTACTATATCACTATATTACTATACTACACTAAACAGTATTACTATACTACACTATACTATATCACTATATTACTATACTACACTAAACAGTATTACTATACTACACTATACTATATCACTATATTACTGTCACGATGCCGGCTGGCAGGTAGTGGATCCTCTGTGCCAGAGAGGGATTGGCGTGGACCGTGCTAGTGGATCGGTTCTAAGTCACTACTGGTTTTCACCAGAGCCCGCCGCAAAGCGGGATGGTCTTGCTGCGGCGGTAGTGACCAGGTCGTATCCACTAGCAACGGCTCAACCTCTCTGACTGCTGAAGATAGGCGCGGTACAAGGGAGTAGACAGAAGCAAGGTCGGACGTAGCAGAAGGTCGGGGCAGGCAGCAAGGATCGTAGTCGGGGGCAACGGCAGGAGGTCTGGAACACAGGCTAGGAACACACAAGGAAACGCTTTCACTGGCACAATGGCAACAAGATCCGGCGAGGGAGTGAAGGGGAAGTGAGGTATAAATAGGGAGTGCACAGGTGAAACACTAATTGGAACCACTGCGCCAATCAGCGGCGCAGTGGCCCTTTAAATCGCAGAGACCCGGCGCGCGCGCGCCCTAGGGAGCGGGGCCGCGCGCGCCGGGACAGGACAGACGGAGAGCGAGTCAGGTACGGGAGCCGGGATGCGCATCGCGAGCGGGCGCTACCCGCATCGCGAATCGCATCCCGGCTGGAGACGGTATCGCAGCGCACCGGGTCAGTGGAGCTGCCCGGAGCGCTGCGGTAGCGAGAGAGAAGCGAGCGCTCCGGGGAGGAGCGGGGACCCGGAGCGCTCGGCGTAACAGTACCCCCCCCCCTTGGGTCTCCCCCTCTTCTTAGAGCCTGAGAACCTGAGGAGCAGACTTTTGTCTAGGATGTTGTCCTCAGGTTCCCAGGATCTCTCTTCAGGTCCACAGCCCTCCCAATCCACCAAAAAGAACTTTTTACCTCTGACCGTCTTGGAGGCCAGTATCTCTTTCACTGAGAAGACGTCAGAAGAACCGGAGACAGGAGTGGGAGAAACTAATTTGGGAGAGAAACGGTTGATGATGAGTGGTTTAAGAAGAGAGACATGAAAGGCATTAGGAATACGGAGAGAAGGAGGAAGAAGAAGTTTGTAAGAGACAGGATTAATTTGGCACAAGACTTTGAAGGGACCAAGATAGCGTGGACCCAGTTTGTAACTGGGGACACGAAAGCGGACATATTTAGCGGAGAGCCATACCTTGTCTCCGGGAGCAAAAATGGGGGGAGCTCTTCTTTTCTTATCGGCAAACTTTTTCATGCGAGATGAAGCCTGTAAAAGAGAAACTTGGGTCTCTTTCCATATGGTGGAAAGATCACGAGTCACTTCATCTACCGCGGGCAAACCAGAGGGCAAGGGAGTAGGGAGGGGGGGAAGAGGGTGACGGCCGTACACCACGAAAAATGGGGATTTGGAGGAAGATTCAGAGACTCTAAAGTTATACGAGAATTCGGCCCATGGTAGAAGATCTGCCCAATCATCCTGGCGGGAGGAAACAAAATGTCGTAAATAATCACCCAAGACCTGGTTAATTCTTTCTACTTGTCCATTGGATTGAGGATGATATGCAGAAGAAAAGTTTAATTTAATCTTGAGTTGTTTACAGAGAGCCCTCCAGAATTTTGACACGAATTGGACGCCTCTATCCGAGACTATTTGTGTGGGCAACCCGTGAAGACGAAAAATGTGTACAAAAAATTGTTTAGCCAACTGAGGCGCTGAAGGAAGACCAGGAAGAGGGATGAAATGTGCCATCTTGGAGAATCGATCAACGACCACCCAAACAACAGTGTTGCCACGGGATGGGGGTAGGTCTGTAATAAAATCCATACCAATCAGAGACCAAGGCTGTTCGGGGACAGGCAGAGGATGAAGAAAACCAGCGGGCTTCTGGCGAGGAGTCTTATCCCGAGCACAGACAGTGCAGGCTCGCACAAAGTCCACGACATCCGTCTCCAGAGTCGGCCACCAATAGAAGCGAGAGATGAGTTGCACAGATTTCTTGATGCCTGTATGACCTGCGAGATGGGAGGAGTGACCCCATTTGAGGATTTACGGATAAAGCCTTTTTTTAAATTTTCCTGGATGTACTCCGACATAGCAAGAGTCTCTGGGGCGGACAGAGGATAGATTCTGCCCCGGGGTGGAGTAGTGCCCGGGAGGAGGTCAATAGGACAATCATAAGGCCTGTGAGGAGGTAGAGTCTCAGCTTGTTTTTTGCAAAAAACATCCGCAAAGTCCATATAGGCCTTAGGGAGACCGGTTACAGGGGGAACCACAGAGACACGGCAAGGGGTACTGGGAACCGGTTTTAGGCAGTCCTTGAAACAAGAGGGCCCCCAACTCTTGATCTCCCCAGTGGACCAATCCAGGGTTGGGGAATGGAGTTGAAGCCAGGGTAGTCCAAGGAGGATTTCGGAAGTGCAATTGGGGAGGACCAAAAATTCAATCTTCTCGTGATGAGGTCCGATGCACATTAGAAGGGGCTCCGTGCGGAAACGTATGGTACAATCCAATCTTTCATTGTTTACACAATTGATGTAGAGGGGTCTGGCGAGACTGGTCACTGGGATGTTGAACCTGTTGACGAGAGAGGCCAAAATAAAATTTCCTGCAGATCCGGAATCCAAGAAGGCCATAGTAGAGAAGGAGAAGGCAGAGGCAGATATCCGCACAGGCACAGTAAGACGTGGAGAAGCAGAGTAGACATCAAGGACTGTCTCACCTTTGTGCGGAGTCAGCGTACGTCTTTCCAGGCGGGGAGGACGGATAGGACAATCCTTCAGGAAGTGTTCGGTACTGGCACAGTACAGACAGAGATTCTCCATGCGGCGTCGTGTCCTCTCTTGAGGTGTCAGGCGAGACCGGTCGACCTGCATAGCCTCCACGGCGGGAGGCACAGAAACGGATTGCAGGTGACCAGAGGAGAGAGGAGCCGGGGAGAAAAAACGTCTTGTGCGAACAAAGTCCATATCCTGGCGGAGCTCCTGACGCCTTTCGGAAAAACGCATGTCAATGCGAGTGGCAAGATGGATGAGTTCATGTAGGTTAGCAGGGATTTCTCGTGCGGCCAGAACATCTTTAATGTTGCTGGATAGGCCTTTTTTAAAGGTCGCGCAGAGGGCCTCATTATTCCAGGATAATTCTGAAGCAAGAGTACGGAATTGTACGGCGTACTCGCCAACGGAAGAATTACCCTGGACCAGGTTCAACAGGGCAGTCTCAGCAGAAGAGGCTCGGGCAGGTTCCTCAAAGACACTTCGAATTTCTGAGAAGAAGGAGTGTACAGAGGCAGTGACAGGATCATTGCGGTCCCAGAGCGGTGTGGCCCATGACAGAGCTTTTCCAGACAGAAGGCTGACTACGAAAGCCACCTTAGACCTTTCAGTAGGGAACTGGTCCGACATCATCTCCAAGTGCAGGGAACATTGGGAAAGAAAGCCACGGCAGAATTTAGAGTCCCCATCAAATTTATCCGGCAAGGATAGTCGTAGACCAGAAGCGGCCACTCGCTGCGGAGGAGGTGCAGGAGCTGGCGGAGGAGATGATTGCTGAAGCTGTGGTAGTAGCTGCTGTAGCATCACGGTCAGTTGAGACAGCTGTTGGCCTTGTTGCGCTATCTGTTGTGACTGCTGGGCGACCACCGTGGTGAGGTCGGCGACAACTGGCAGAGGTACTTCAGCGGGATCCATGGCCGGATCTACTGTCACGATGCCGGCTGGCAGGTAGTGGATCCTCTGTGCCAGAGAGGGATTGGCGTGGACCGTGCTAGTGGATCGGTTCTAAGTCACTACTGGTTTTCACCAGAGCCCGCCGCAAAGCGGGATGGTCTTGCTGCGGCGGTAGTGACCAGGTCGTATCCACTAGCAACGGCTCAACCTCTCTGACTGCTGAAGATAGGCGCGGTACAAGGGAGTAGACAGAAGCAAGGTCGGACGTAGCAGAAGGTCGGGGCAGGCAGCAAGGATCGTAGTCGGGGGCAACGGCAGGAGGTCTGGAACACAGGCTAGGAACACACAAGGAAACGCTTTCACTGGCACAATGGCAACAAGATCCGGCGAGGGAGTGAAGGGGAAGTGAGGTATAAATAGGGAGTGCACAGGTGAAACACTAATTGGAACCACTGCGCCAATCAGCGGCGCAGTGGCCCTTTAAATCGCAGAGACCCGGCGCGCGCGCGCCCTAGGGAGCGGGGCCGCGCGCGCCGGGACAGGACAGACGGAGAGCGAGTCAGGTACGGGAGCCGGGATGCGCATCGCGAGCGGGCGCTACCCGCATCGCGAATCGCATCCCGGCTGGAGACGGTATCGCAGCGCACCGGGTCAGTGGAGCTGCCCGGAGCGCTGCGGTAGCGAGAGAGAAGCGAGCGCTCCGGGGAGGAGCGGGGACCCGGAGCGCTCGGCGTAACAATTACTATACTACACTAAACAGTATTACTATACTACACTATACTATATGACTATATTACTATACTACACTATACTATTACTATACTACACTATACTATATCACTATATTACTATACTACACCAAACAGTATTACTGTACTACACTATACTATATCACTATATTACTATACTACACTAAACAGTATTACTATACTACACTATACTATATGACTATATTACTATACTACACTATACTATTACTATACTACACTATACTATATCACTATATTACTATACTACACCAAACAGTATTACTGTACTACACTATACTTTATAACTATATTTCAGTACTATACTACGCTTTTTGATGATATGACTTAAATTTCTAATTCAGGGTGATGATGTCTGTACTCCAAGGCTACCCCTACGTTGGACCTAAGTGTACTGTTCTGTATTTGTGCTCCTTTTGCTGTATTGTAGTCAGCCTTGAAGCCGTTCCATTTATTGTCTATGGGAGTGCCAGAGGTACTTGGGTACAGCGCTCCACCTTCCATCCATTCCTAGACGTAACTCAGGTTCTTGAGATTGCAAAGGAGGAAGGGGGGGGGGGCGTGATTTGGTGTTGTTATTCTTATTCTTTTTGGCTTTTTTTTTAATGATATTTCACTTTTATTGTAACATACAAACATTTTCTTAATTTCCTGTATTTTCTCTGTGTTCTTACTATGGTTTCATTATGGTTACATTTATTTCCCTACAGTCTTCCCTTGTCTGCCAATATTTTTCGTTGTCTTTTGGAAGTTTTTTGTATATAAGATTAAACACTATAGCCTATTTTTCTGCTGCATTTCGTCTCCATCTCTCCATCATCCTCAATGAGCCGAGTAACTCAGTAAATCCCCATAAGTTATTATTTTCCGAGGCACTGTCACATCCTTTAACAATAATTTCATCGCCGAGAGAAATCTCATGTCTTTTCTGTTGTGATTTGCTGCGTCAGACACTGAATCCAGCAAATTTTTAGTAGTTAAAGGGGTACTCCACTGGAAAAAATTTTTTTTTAAATCAACGCGTGCCAGAAAGTTAAACAGATTTGTGAATTACTTCGATTTAAAAATCTTAATCCTTCCAGTACAGTAGCTGCTATATGCTCCACAGGAAGTTCTTTTCTTTTTGAATTAATTTTCTGTCTGGCCACAGTGCTCATCTCAGCTGCGGCACGGAGAGAACTTCGCTCCATGCCGGATAACTGGCGATGCTGGGCAGAGGCTCGTGACGTCATGGCCACGTCCCCTTAATGCAAGTCTATGGGAGGGGGCGTGACGGATGTCACGCCCCCTCCCATAGACTTGCATTGAGGGGACGTGGCCATAACATCACGAGCGGGGCTCTGCCGTGACGTCACGAGCCTCCGGCACTGCACCCGATGCTCTAAACGAACCTTCATAATTTGGCCAACTGTGGCTCAGGTCCAGCCCTAATCTCACCCTTGAGGCCACATTCTTTTCCAATATGACCATATCAAATCATCTCCAAGCCTCTTAGGTGAAACTAAGAGCGTTTGATGCTTGAAACGCGTACCGTATATACTCGAGTATAAGCCGACCCGAATATAAGCCCAGGCCCCTAATTTCACCCCAAAAACCCAGGAAAAGTTATTGAGTCGACTATAAGCCTAGAGTGGGAAATACATCATCCCCCCATGTCATCATCCAGCCCCCCATCATCATTGCCTGTCAATCCCTTCTCAGTGGTCTTCAACCTGCGGACCTCCAGATGTTGCAAAACTACACCTCTCAGCATGCCCGGACAGCCGTTGGCTGTCCGGGCAGGCTGGGAGTTGTAGTTTTGAAACATCTGAAGGTCTGCAGGTTGAAGACCACTGCGGGCCTTCGTCATCATCCAGACCCTCCTTTAGTTCTCTACTCACCTCCCCTCGGTGGGAAGGAAGGGTGATGTGGTCCGGGCCATCTATGCTGCAGGGACCGTCCGGTGGGGAGGGTTAGTCGTTCCAGGCTGTCCTTTTTCACCGGGGGGCCCTCTTCTCCGCTCCCTGTTCAAATACAAGGACAACCATCATACATGTTCTTTCCGGAGACTTCAGATAAACCCAAACCATGTCCTGTCTTGCTAATTCCTATGAGCTTTTCCGTTACTATGGCTGTAGACATGTCTGACATTTTTAGTTCTGATTTAATGGTGCTCGAAATACCATAGCGTACAGATCATAGCTGAAGGTCTTCTTATTAACTTTGCGCAACTTGTCTTCTAAAGTATAGAAAGGCTATTTAATAGGTTCGAATTACCAGATATTTCAGTGGCTGGATGTAAGCAAATATCATACTGTCATCTCTATGGAGCCCTGGACACTCCCGTCAGCCCTATACAAAGGACGGGGAGATGGTTATATAGACACCTTAGGCTGAGATTGTTATGCATGGTAGATTGACACCCGCTATGTCCTTATAGCTTGTTTTTATTTTTTTTATAGGAGTTGGGTTTTTACAAGCTAGCAGCAGACCCAGGGTAACAAACCAGATGTTGGCTATAGCAGCCAAACAGGACAGAGAGGAGAGACAGATTGAATGGCAAAAGCAAGATTACCGGAACCTACAGAGAGGCAAATGGTACCTTAAAGGGGTTCTCCACTATAAGGTGATTTTAGTACGTACCTGGCAGACAGTAATGGACATGCTTAGGAAGGATCTGCACTTGTCTTGGGGATAAATGGCTATGCTGTGAGATTACCATAACACTGTGGCTAGCTTTTTGTGAACTGGTATTTCCTGTTTGACGTTTCTTTTTTGACTACAAATCCCACAATTCCATTTTACTCCCTCCCACACATCAGCCACCCCACCCATTGAAACATAAATGAGCTGCATCCATTCAAAAGACCTGTGGTTTTCAATCAGGGTGCCTACAGCTGTTGCATTAGAATAATTCATAAAGAAAAAGGCGTCAAACAGGACATAATTGACACAAAGTATACTTTATTAATATGAAAAATGACAAGACATTTAAAATAATTTAAAAGAATACATATATAGTAGTAAACATGAATCCAAGAGATGCTGAGAGAGAAGAACGGGGGCTATGCTTGTCTGCCAGGGAAAGAGTTAAATAAATAGTGCACATAAGTATTGTTTCCCATGAATTAATGAGGGAGGCTACGGCTCAAGGGTTGTGGAATAGATATTAGGAACTGATCCGGCAATGCTCGGATCGCAATTAAATACAGAAAATCAAAGAGCAAGAGAGAGCCCCAGGGGATCAAAAGCGCATTATAAGTAGAACAAACCCTAAGCTAGACAATATAAGGAAATACTTTACCAAGTGGAGCAGAGAGTACAATGCTACAGCCACCCGCCACCCAACGTTTCACCAATGAAGGCTTCTTCCGGGGTGTCCATTAGCTGTTGCATTAGTTGCAGATTGATCTCTCCCCCACCAAGCGATCCCTCCACCCATTGAAGCAGACAGGCTCCCTGTCATCAGCTGACTAGTGATGTCAGGTCTCGGCCGCATTGCAACCTGGGAAAAATCTGAGACAACAGTCATTTTGTATGCTGGTAAAAATAAATATTGAGGTGAAAATCACAGAAGAATTGTGAGAAAACCGTCACACACAGGTACAGACACTATATTATGGACCACATTAATTTTACAGCCCCTGTAGCATAGTCAAATAAAAAAAAATCCTGGAATACCCCTTTAAATAAGCGTGGAGAGGCACAAACCATAGCAACAGCCAGATAGAACTAAAATCCGGCATGGATCCATTCTTCAAGCAAAAAACCCAAACCTGCCGTCAGAGATAATGACATGGCGGGTGTCGATGTGCCATGCTCAACAACAGTCATGCAACCAATCTCCCATTGTCTGAGGTTCTAGCCGCTGATATGGCAAGTGTCCAGGAGGCGGACTCTTCTTGTTAGCTGCCTGTATTAACCACTCCCTCGGACCTTCCTCTCAGTTATGATTGACAGCTCTAGTCGCCTCCGAATTGGATGCCAGAGCTGAGAAGAGAGGCCAGGAAAGCTCTGGGCACCTAACACAAAGAGCTCCCCTCCTGGACACTTGCTGTAACAGGAAATGGGTCCATGTTTCTTCAGCATCATTACACTTCCCACTTGTTAGACCTGAGGAAGGGAGATCCTCCTGAAACGCATTGCCCGCTTTGTTATTAAAGGTATTTTTTATTATTTTTATTAAGTCCGACATATATTCAATCGACCCCTGGTTGGGTATTGGTCCTGGTCAAGGCTACATCCCTGATAACTGACAGGCGAACATGGTTGCAGCACAACACGTTAAAGGGGTACTCCAGTGGAAAATATATATTTTTTTAAATCAACTGGTGCCATAAAGTTAAACAGATTTATAAATTACTTTATTACTTATTTATTACTATTTAAAAAATCTTAATCCTTTCATTATTAACTTATTAACTGCTGAATGCTTCACAGGAATTTATTTTCTTTTTGAATGTATTTTCTGTTTGCCCACAGGGCTCTCTGCTGCCCCCTCTGTCCATGTCAGGAACTGTCCAGAGCAGGAGAGGTTTGCTATGGGGATTTGCTCTGGACAGTTCCTGAAATGGACAGAGGTGTCAGCAGAGAGCACTGTATTCAGACAAATTTTCAAAATTCAATTAAAAAAGAAAAGAACTTCCTGTGGAGCATACAGCAGCTGATAAGTACTGGAAGGATTAAGATTTTGAAATAGAAGTAATTTACTAATCTGTTTAACTTTCTGCCACCAGTTCATTAAAAAAATAAAAATTCCCACTGGAGTACCCCATTAAGGAGAGCGTGCTATACCTATATATCCTCTGCTTAGATTTGGCTCCTATGAGGGTGACAGCAAAGTCTTTGCACCCTTTCTTACATTTTCTTTATCAACCTCTTCTACGTTACCCCCGACCTACGATGGCCCCGACATATGATCATTCCAGCATACGATCACTCTCAGAGGCCATCACATGTTGAAGGCAGCATCAACATACGATGCTTTTGTATGTCGGGGCCATCGCATAAATGGCTATCCGGCAGCGCAGACTGCTTCAGCTGACACCGGATAGCCGTTTACGGTGCCCTGTGTGGTCCGCTGACGATCACTTACCTGTCCTCGGGGCTCCGGCGCATCCTCTTCCGGATCCCCTGCATCGTCGGCGCTCTCCATCATCGTCATCACGTCTCTGCGGACGCCGTCCCGTCATCCAATAGGAGCTGCGTGCGTAGCGACGTGATGGCGGCGACGGAGAGCGAGGATGCCGGGGAAGCAGAGGCCTTTCCGGAGCGTCGGGGACAGCGATGGAAGGCGACATCCAGGGCAGCGGTGACGAGCGGTGACGGTCCAGAGCGGCGGGGACACGTGAGTATAACCTCCATTACCAGTGGTCTTCAACCTGCGGACCTCCAGATGTTGCAAAACTACAACTCCCAGCATGCCCGGACAGCCGTTGGCTGTCCGGGCATGCTGGGTGTTGTAGTTTTGCAACATCTGGAGGTCCATAGGTTGGAGACCACTGTCCTATACTGTACATTGCACGGATCCCTCAACATACGATGGTTTCAACATACGATGGTTCATTTGGAACGGTTTACCATCGTATGTTGAGGGACCACTGTATATAGGACTGCGAGCAATATGGAGGGCTCAAATCTGCTGACAGGTTTCCCCTCCAGATATTATACGAAAATAAAAAAATGAGCGAATGCCTATACTAATTCTCTTTGTTGGAAAGTTCCCGTCATCTCTGCCGGTGCTCAATCCTACATGTCCCAAACGCAATAAACAGATAAATAAAGCCCCCTATGGTGTAAGAGGCAGAACTCGGCAAAAGAATTCCACGACACCCATAGAGCGAATGGTACAACAAAGCGTGCACACCTTCCGCGGGCTCGGCTTTCACTGCATCTAAGAACAGCGGGAAATCCCAACTAAGACCGGCGCGGCTCCTGGGATATGACATGAAGCCGTATTCATTCTGTAGGATATAAAGAGAGATGGTGCGACGGCTCGGAGCGGAACCACCGGGATCTGTCAAGGATAAGTCAACCTGTCGGAAATTGTTGAGATTTCTACATAAGGTGCAGATTTGTTTCTTTTCAGAGTGATTTATATGAAAAGCTCCGACGCCGCAAAAAGTTACAAGAAAACGAGAAAAAACACCATCATTCCCAACTTTATGCTTTAGACCAGTGGTCTTCAACCTGCGGACCTCCAGATGTTGCAAAACTACAACTCCCAGCATGTTGGACTACATAGTAGTATATAGTATAGGTCAGTGTTTCCCAACCAGGGGTGCCTCCAGCTGTTGCAAAACTACAACTCCCAGCATGTTGGACTATATAGTAGTATATGGTATAGGTCAGTGTTTCTCAACCAGGGGTTACTCTGGGAGTTGTAGTTTTGCAACATCTGGAGGTCCGCAGGTTGAAGTCCACTGCTTTAGACCCTAGGTCTCCAAACTGCGGACCTCCAGCTGTTGCAAAACTACAACTGCCAGCATGCCCGGACAGCAGTTCTAGCTTTGCAACGACTGGAGGTCCGTGGTTTGGAGACCACCATTTTAGACTATAAATTAAATTTAACAAAAATTGACTTAAAGGGGTACTCCAGTGGAAAAAAAATTCATATCAACTGGCTCCAGAAAGTTAAACAGATTTGTAAATGACTTGTATATAAAAATCTTAATCCTTCCAGTACTTATCAGCTGCTGTAGGCTCCAGAGGAAGTTCTTTCCTTTTTGAATTTCCTTTCTGTCTGACCGCAGTGCTCTCTGCTGACACCTCTGTCCATGTCAGGAACTGTCCGGAGCAGGAGAGGTTTTCTATGGGGATTTCCTCCTGCTCTGGACAATTCCTGACATGGACAGAGGTGTCAGCAGAGAGCACTGTGGTCAGACTGGAAAGAACTACACAACTTCCTCTGGAGCATACAGCAGAAGTACAAATCTGTTTTACTTTCTAGAGCCAGTTTATATGAAAAAAAATATTTTCCACCGGAGTACCCCTTTAACTTAACTTTTAAGGGCCATAACGCTTTTATTTTTGCATCCACAGTCCCATAGTGATGTAAAATAAAATAAACTTTTGGTGATGGTGGAGGTGGTGGTGGGGGGGGGGAGGTTTACATTTTTACGCAGTGCACTTTACTTTATTCTGTGGGTCAATACGATTAAAGCGATACCCATGTTTACACGCTTTTCTATTATTGTACTGCTTTAAAAAAAAAAAAAACACTTTTTGCAGGAAAATTTGCATGCTTAAAATTGTCCTTTTCTGACCCCTATAACTTTTTCATTTTTTCATATACGGGGCTGTGTAAGGGCTCCGTGATCTGTACTTATTATCGGTACAATTTATTTTTTTGCATATATGTGCCTTTTTGATCTTTTTTTTTTTTTTGTTGCATTTTTTTCTGGGATGTCTTGTGACCAAAAATCAGCAATGTTGGACTTTTTGGTCTTTTTTACGTTTACGCTGTTCACCATACGGGATCGTTAACATTATAGTTTAATAGTTCGGACATTTCTGCATGCAGTGATACGTAATATGTTTATTTTTTATATTTTTATTTTTCTATATCTGGAAAATAGTAAAAAAGAGGGAGGGTTTACTTTTTATTTGGGGGAGGAGCTTATTCATATTTATAAGAACTTTTTATAATTTTTTTTTTAGTTTTTTTTACATTTTTGAGACCCCACAGGGACTATTTATAACTCTTTATTAAGTGCATAGGCATAGCACTGATCAGTAATATGGGCCATCCATATAGATTTTTAGGGCCCTTCTTCTTCACATTCTTCAGCTTATCTTGCAGCAATTTGTTTTTAACTATTTGTTCATGGCATGACTTTTACCTTTAAGGCATTTTTCCTCTCGTTAACCCCCAAATGTTTCTTAGCCAGGGCTCGATAAAACCCAGGTCACCATAGACTTTGTCAGCCTGAGCGCTGGCGGCAGCGTATAGCAATTAGATACACCCGCCAGCTGGTGTATCCTCTTTTTATCTAGTGCAGAGCCATCTATGCTGAGAAAGACGCTGCTCTGTGCTGCCCCTTGTGGTGGCGAGCAGTAGCTTCTCCCACACTACCACTCATTCAGAGTCCTCGCCACCTCCAGAATGCACAAGGCTGCAGACTTTGGCATGCCCCGGCCCCCACCCTTGGAGACAGGCTTCTGGCCCATTTCCGAGGGTGGGGTCAAAGTGCGCCGAGGACGGGTGAGTAGCCGGCCCCCATACAGGAGTTTGCCCCCGTGATCAGAAATGTATGCCCTATCCTATGCTCTATTCATGGGATAGGGCATAAATTTCTGATCATGGGGACAAACTCCTTTATGGGGGCCGGCTACTCCTCCTCGGTGCACTTCGACCCCACCCTCGGAGATCAGCTTGAAGCCCGTCTCCAAGGGTGGGGGCCAGAGCGTGCCAAGGTCTGCAGGCTTGTGCATTCAGAAGGTGGCACAGGAGCCCCCGGAATAACCTGAAAGGGGTATTCCAGGAAAAAACTTTATATATATATATATATATATATATATATATATATATATATCAACTGGCTACAGAAAGTTAAACAGATTTGTAAATTACTTCTATTAAAAAATCTTAATCCTTTCAGTACTTATGAGCTTCTGAAGTTAAGGTTGTTCTTGTGTGTCTAAATCCTCACTGATGACACGTGTCTCAGGAAACACCCAGTTTGGAAGCAAATCCCCATAGCAAACCTCCTCTAAACTGGGCGGTTCCCGAGACACGTGTCATCAGAGAGCACTTAGACAGAAAAGAACAACCTTAACTTCAGAAGCTCATAAGTACTGAAAGGATTAGGATTTTTTAATAGAAGTAATTTACAAATCTGTTTAACTTTCTGGAGCCAGTTGATATATATAAAAAAAAGTTTTTCCTGGAATACCCCTTTAATTTATTCCAAGGGTTAACATTAAAAGACATTGTAATTTTTGTCTTTTTTCGTGAGACTTTATCATAGACAGAGCTTTAGGTTAATACCGTAGCGGGAGTAGGAACCATTTTTTTTACCCTCTTCATTTGAGAACATGAAAGGCAGGCGACGCGTTCGGGAACATTGAGAGCCGGTGATTGGGGACTTGTTTCAGTGTCACAGACTGATTATTCCTCTAAGCAGCTATCAAAATGAAGATTAATGTAAAATGATTGATCTCGGCAAATGACAACCAATAAAACTCAATCATAGATAATAATCATGAGACACTTCTATACCCAAGGCCGGCTTCTACAGGAGATAGAACAGATTGTTTTATTATAAGCCACGTCTTATTTCCAGCAAATTTTTCATGCATGCTGAACATTGTAACTTGGAACGGAATTGAGCGGAGCGGGTATACAGGAGCCTGAGATGGATGAGGATATAGAACAATATTATTATAGCAAACTGTACATATGGCGCATTAGACTTGTGTAGAGGAGTTGTGAACTGACTACTGAAAGGGCTTTATTCATCATTCAGTCGTCATTACAAGTCATACATTAAATTACAATCACACAAATCATGACGGTACAATATACAGTACAGGTTCCCTGCACTATACACTATACCACATGCTACACTAACACTCCGCTCCATCACTCGTTATCGAAGAAACAAAGTCGAATACCAAAAACATTTTACAGTCTGTGATCGGGGAGGGGCATGGGATCTATAGGGGTAGGGAGGGCCTGAACTACCCTGTATAGACATTAAAAAATAAATACCGTATTTTTCGCCATCTTATACGGCAAATACCTGTCCTATCGCGGTGGTCCCTGGGGCCATCAACGGCCGGGACCTGTGGCTAATACAGGACATGTGATGCCCTGTATTAACCCTTGAGACGTGTCTGCTCTGTGCCGGGATCCCCTGCATGGCCGGCGCTCTCCTTTGTCATCATCACGTCGTCGCGCACATGCGCCGGCGTGCGTAGCGACGTGATGGCGGCGACGGACAGCGAGGATACCCGGGAGCAGAGACATTCCGGAGCGATGGGGACTCGGCGACAGCGATGGAGGGTGACATCCAGGGAAGCGTTGACGGGTCCGGAGCAGCAGGGACACGTTAGTATTGCCTCCTATACCAGTGGTCTTCAACCTGCGGACCTCCAGATGTTGCAAAACTACAACTCCCAGCATGCCCGGACATGCTGGGAGTTGTAGTTTTGCAACATCTGAAGGTCCGCAGGTTGAAGATCACTGTCCTATACTTGTATTTGGTTCTGAATCTTTATTTACTAGATTTTTATCCTATCGTTTTATATGACGAAAAATACGGTAAAAACATTCAGGTTTATGGATTCTGGCAATTAATATGGCAACAATGAGGAAACGGGGCTGCTCCTCAAAGCCAGAGCCATGTTCACCTTACTCAGACATCTGACATACGTAAAAAGTCCAGCTCACCATTCTTCAGTTTCGGGTTCCCACCTCTGCACAGAATATGGGCCTTATGGGGTCCACCCTTTTCTTTTCCTGACTTGGTTGGTCAGATGAAAGCTAATTATGGTTCTTATCCATATATAATGTGAAGGTTGTGCACCACAGAACACCCATGATTAAGGGCGGAAACGCATCAGCAGGGGGCTGCTATTTAGTGTACCTGTGTCTTTTTACTACCTCTACTTCTACTTTTACTCCTTCGACGATCCTCCCTGGACTATGTTCACACAGGCAGATAAGCTACAAACTCACAAGGGTTAAGAGACATGTTATGGGTCAAACCTAGAGAGACATGTGGTAAAAAATCAGAAGGCAAATGCAACATGAGGAAACAGGCAAAAGGTCAAACCTAGACAACAGGCAAGTCAATGTCAGAAAACAGGCAGAAATGGTCAGGTAACAAGAGGCCAGAAGATAGGCACAGGCAATACAGGAATGCTGGTAATGGGAAGAACATCTATCATGGGGGTTTTCTGCATAGTGGGCAGAGTTTAACTGTTCAATCTGATTGGTCAGACACTCACCCCTACTCATTGGGCAGCCTGGGCACCTGACCAAGTCAACGCAGGATCCAGGACAGGTGAGGATGTTACAAAAGTATCTGAGATGTTTTACTAACTAGCTGGGTCCTTTACTTTGTGGGTGCTTACAACAGCTGACACCCACTGGATAACTTTCATTCTAGCCATTTTACTCCCTAGATGCCACAGTAAGTATGAAACAAAGCATCTAACTAGTAAGAAAGGTCTAGTACTTTGGCATTTGATCGACCCCCCCCCCCCTCTCCCTTCCCAGGTATCAGGATGCTGAGTGACTCGGATGGCAGCCAGTGACCAAGTTAAGGTCTCTAGTCCTGCCATCTAAGTACTCCTAGTACACCCTGCTAAAGAGTAGTGCATGTCTAATGGCCACTTCAACTTTATAGCATTTAATGGATAGAGCCACACTTGCAAGTCAAGCAAGCCAACTTTCCACTAAAGTCTATGGAGAATGTAGCAGCCGTGAAATGGCAAATGGCGATCACCGTGATAAGTTGGGGTCCCAGAGGTGGCACTTGCCTCCATTAGAATACCATTTTAAGTCAAATGATTACATTTCATCAGCGTAATGAGCCATTGGCATCTTAATTGTCGTCTATGGTCGCATAGATGTAACTTGTGTAGACATTACATGTCTGGGGTAAGAGGAAATATGTTAAGACCACATCACACAAATCAAGAACAACATATTTCATATGCAAATATATTTATTAAAGTACAACATTAAATTCGTATAGAAACTGGTACGGGCCAGTAGTATTGACATTGTCAATGGCCCAGGTCATAAGGACAGGGGACCTGCAGTATCGCCAGGCAGGGCCACTAGATAGGGTTATACCAGTCTTCCCCAGTTCATCTATGATCCAATTCATACTATCCTTCATTGTCAATGTAAATACTACTGGCCCGTACCAGTTGCTCTACGAATTTAATGTTGTACTTTAATAAATATATTTGCATATATAATATGTTGTTCTTGATTTGTCGTCTATTGTGCCAGCGTATGCAAAGCATAGGCTGAAGTATTACGTAGGTGGGGCCCATTGACTTTATGGGACTGAAGGTAGTCCTTGGTCATTTGAGTCAGTTTCCAGACCAAAAAAAATTACCAATTACAAAAAAGAACCCCCAAAATGGCGGCATTAAAAAGTACAACTTGTCTTATGAAAAACAAGCTTTCCCATATGTCTTCGTTGACTGAAAAATAAAAAGGTTTTTGTGTATTCTTTCATGTACTGGGCCTTTTGGTACATTGTCTTTTGAATTTATTTTGTTTGTATTTTTATCTTTCATTTCTTTTAAAACTTGATGAACATAATAATAATAATAAGAAGA
This sequence comes from Hyla sarda, assembly GCF_029499605.1. Taxonomy (NCBI): domain Eukaryota; kingdom Metazoa; phylum Chordata; class Amphibia; order Anura; family Hylidae; genus Hyla; species Hyla sarda. The sequence continues at coordinate 102,558,867 of NC_079199.1, forward strand.
ATGATAATAATACCACATCTCTCTGAGAACAGACACTATTCAGGCCGCATTCAGATTTAATTTATTTGACACAGACAATAACCCCTTGAAGATTGGTTGTTTGTTAAAATTCTTTATTACAAAGTCTGGAATGTGACATTGGGAACATAGAAATAATACGGATGCCATTGATGAGATGAGACATTCTATGTTCTGAGCAGTAATACACCAAATACTTCACATCGTTTCCTGTATTTCTATATTTTCCTGTTTTTATACCAATTCATTGGCTTGGATATGAAAATATTTATCATTCTGCATTCAGTACCCCATAATGTGGAAAACAGATTCCTTAAATTTTATACTCCAGACACATACACTTAAAGGGGTACTCCACCCCTAGACATCTTATCCCCTATCCAAAGGATAGGGGATAAGATGTCTGATCACGCCGCTGGGGACCCCCCCGCAATATAGCATGCGGCACCCACCTGTTCTCCGCCCCCATGTGACGTCATACCCTGTCCCCTCAATGCAAGTCTATGGGAGGGGGCGTGACGGCCGTCACGCCCCCTCCCATAGACTTGCATTGAGGGGACTGGGTGTGATGTCACACGGGGCGGAGTCGTGACGTCACAAACTTCCGTTCCCGTGGTCGGGACCCAGACCCTCCAGTGCTTCCGGACCAGAAACAGGTGAGTGCCGCATGCTATATTGCGGGGGGTCCCCAGCGGTGGGAACCCCGCGATCAGATATCTTATCCCCTATGCTTTGGATAGGGGATAAGATGTCTAGGGGTGGAGTACCCCTTTAAGATAGAGGAATCGCTTGCTCTTCTGAGTGTTGCTGTGTAAGAGGGGGCGTGAAAGAGGAGTTTCAAAAACTGTGATTATCTGTTGTGCGGAGTGAATCTGTGGAGTGGGTGCGACTGCCTATAGCCCACATTCATATTTTGGGTAAGTTTTTCTCTTTTGCACACAGTGGGATAACTGTTAGAGTTTAAACACCCTTTTTCATTTTTTTTTTTTCTCTGTTCCACCTCTAGGGGGAGGAGGAGTAGATTGGGCACAGGTGTATAAATCTTAGCTTGGGACTCTTATTGAGAGCTTGCTCTTCTGAGTGTTGCTGTGTAAGAGGGGGCGTGAAAGAGGAGTTTCAAAAACTGGAGTTTGAAAGCAGGAGGTTGAGATCGCTGTGAGTTTTAATTTTTGAACCCACAAGGTCTACAAAAAATTTTAAGTGTCATTTTGACTGTCTGTTTTTTCCTATACATTTGTGAAATCCCCATAACTAGATGGCCTCCATGTTGGACCATGCAGTCCGGTATATACCCTGCACAATGTATACAGTCCTTGACCAGCAGTGTGAGGTGCATATTGTTGTGCGAGATGTGTGCTAGTTGTCCGTTTGGAAGCCCAGATCCTGCATCTAGAGGGGCGACTGGCAACAATGAGAAGCATTAACAACATGGAGAGGAGTCTCCTGCTCACTGAGCAGGCACTCTCGGGAATAGAGGTGGGGGAGGACAGTGGGACGGAGTTGCAGGACAGTCAGGCAGTTAGCTGGGTTACAGTTAGAAAGAGGGGTAGGGGAAAAGTGTCAGGGAGGCTAGTCCTGAACTGGCACACCCCAACAAGTTTGCCCGCTTGGCAGATGAGGGGGATGCCATTACAGAGCTAGCAGAACTGCAGCAGGATACCACCTCTGACCGCCAGGGGGGTGTCTGCTCCAGTAAGGAGGGAGGGAGGAGTACAGGGCAGGCCAGACAGGTACTAGTGGTGGGGGACTCAATTATTAGGGGGACAGACAGGGCAATCTGTCACAAAGACCGGGATCGCCGAACAGTGTGTTGTCTGCCTGGCGCACGAGTTCGGCACATCGCGGATCGGGTGGACAGGTTGCTGGGCGGGGCTGGAGAGGACCCAGCAGTCATGGTACATATTGGCACCAATGACAAAGTAAGAGGTAGGTGGAGTGTCCTTAAAAATGATTTCAGGGACTTAGGCCGCAAGCTTAAGGCAAGGACCTCCAAGGTAGTATTTTCTGAAATACTACCAGTACCACGAGCCGCACCAGAGAGGCAGCGGGAGATCAGGGAGGTAAACAAGTGGCTCAGAAGCTGGTGTAGGAAGGAAGGGTTTGGGTTCATGGAGAACTGGGCTGACTTCGCTGTCGGTTACCGGCTCTACCGTAGGGACGGGCTGCACCTCAATGGGGAGGGTGCAGCTTTGCTTGGGGAGAAGATGTCTAGAAGGGTGGAGGAGTGTTTAAACTAGGGACTTGGGGGGAGGGAACCTACAGCAAAGAGGTGGAAGATAGTGTAGATAGAGAGGTGGGAATTATAAATGTACCTGGGGGTGGAGCGGAGGGAGGGGTTAGAATAGTTAATAGGAATAAGCTTCATAGGAAAATAAAACTTACACCCTTGAATCCCATTAACCCCAATAACATAAAGGATGGAAATGTAAAGTGTATGTTCACAAATGCCAGAAGCCTAGCAAATAAAATGGGGGAGCTTGAGGCCTTGATACTGGAGGAACATATTGATATAGTAGGGGTCACTGAGACATGGCTGGTGATATAGTTGGGGTCACTGAGACATGGCTGGACTCCTCGCATGACTGGGCTGTTAATCTGCAGGGGTTTACATTGTTTTGCAAGGATAGAATGAACAGAAAAGGTGGTGGAGTCTGTCTGTATGTAAGAAGTGGTATGAAAGTCAGTGTGAACGATGCCATAGTGTGTGATGATTCTGAGGATGTGGAATCACTGTGGGTAGAATTACAAAAGGAGGGAAATACTGAAAAAATAGTATTTGGTGTAATCTACAGACCCCCTAATATCACTGAAGAGATAGAAGTTCGGCTTCATAAACAAATAGAGAGGGCCGCCCGGGCAGGTACAGTGGTAATAATGGGAGATTTTAACTATCCAGATATAGATTGGGGTCCGGGGTTGGCTAAAACTACAAAGGGGCGACAATTCCTAAATTTATAGCAGGATAATTTTATGGGCCAGTTTGTGGAGGACCCAACAAGAAGTGATGCCTTGTTGGATCTGATCATTTCCAACAACGCAGAGCTGGTTGGTAATGTAACTGTGCGGGAAAACCTTGGTAATAGCGACCACAATATACCGGTAGTTACTTTTGACTTAAAATGTAGAAAACAAAGACAGGCGGGGAAGGCAAAAACATATAACTTTAAAAAGGCAAATTTCCCTGGGCTGAGGGCTGCACTACAGGACATAGACTGGGGGGAGGGGTTCTCAAATACTGATACAGAAGGTAAATGGGACATCTTTAAATCAACTCTAAATAACTATACATCTAAATATATACCAAAGGGGAACAAATATAAACGATTAAAACTAAATCCTACATGGCTGACACATGATGTTAAAAGAGCAATAAACAACAAAAAAATAGCCTTCAAAAAATACAAATCTGATGGGTCAGCGATAACATTTAAACAGTACAAAGAGCTTAATAAAATCTGTAAAAATGTAATAAAAACAGCAAAAAATCAAAATGAGAGACAGGTGGCCAAAGAAAGCAAAACTAATCCTAAATATTTTTTTAGATATATAAATGCAAAAAAACCAAGGACAGAGCATGTAGGACCCCTTAATAATGATAATGGGGAGGTTGTCACAGGCGATCAAGAGAAGGCGGAGCTACTGAATGGGTTCTTTAGTTCTGTATATACTATGGAAGAAGGAGCTGACATTGGCCAGGTCAGTGCTGGTAACACATCATGTACAGGTCAGTGCTGGTAACACATCATGTACAGGTCAGTGCTGGTAACACATCATGTAATGTACTGAACTGGCTTAATGTAGAGATGGTACAAGGTAAGTTAAGTGATATAAATGTAAGCAAATCCCCAGGGCCGGATGGACTACACCCAAGAGTTCTTAGAGAGGTAAGTTCAGTAATATCTGTACCCCTGTTCATGATATTTAGAGATTCTCTGGTGTCTGGTATTGTGCCAAGGGACTGGCGCAAGGCGAATGTGGTGCCAATCTTCAAAAAGGGCTCTAGGTCTTCCCCAGGAAACTATAGACCGGTAAGTTTAACGTGCATTGTGGGTAAATAGTTTGAAGGACTTATAAGGGATTACATACAGGAATACATAGGGGATAATAGTATTATAAGTGATAACCAGCATGGGTTTACTAAGGATAGAAGTTGTCAAACCAATCTAATTTGCTTTTATGAAGAGGTGAGTAGAAGCCTTGACAGAGGAATGGCTGTGGATATAGGGGGGGGCTGTGTATATAGAGGGGGCTGTGTATATAGAGGGTGGCTGTGTATACAGAGGAATGGCTGTGGATATAGTGTTTCTGGATTTTGCTAAAGCGTTTGATACTGTCCCTCACAGACGTCTGACAGGTAAGTTAAGGTCTTTGGGTTTGGAAATTTTAGTTTGTAACTGGATTGAACACTGGCTCATGGATCGTACCCAGAGAGTGGTGGTAAATGATTCGTACTCTGATTGGTCCCCGGTTATTAGTGGTGTACCCCAAGGTTCAGTACTGGGCCCGCTGTTGTTTAATTTATTTATCAATGATATAGAGGATGGTATTAACAGCTCTGTATATAGAGGGGGGCTGTGTATATAGAGGGGGGCTGTGTATATATAGAGGATGGTATTAACAGCTCTGTTTCTATCTTTGCAGATGACACCAAGCTTTGTAGCACGGTACAGTCTATAGAGGATGTGTATATAGAGGGGGGGTGCAGTCTATAGAGGATGTGCATAAGTTACAAGATGACTTGGATAGACTAAGTGTCTGGGCATCCACTTGGCAAATGAGGTTCAATGTGGATAAATGTAAAGTTATGCATCTGGGTACTAATAACCTGCATGCGTCGTATGTCTTAGGGGGGATTAAACTGTCAGAGTCACTGGTAGAGAAGGATCTGGGTGACTTGCAGATCACAGACTACAGAATAGCACAATGTCAGGCTGCTGCTTCCAAAGCCGGCAGGATATTGTCATGTATCAAAAGAGGCATGGACTCAAGGGACAGGGACATAATACTCCCCCTTTATAAAGCATTGGTACGGCCTCACCTGGAATATGCTGTTCAGTTTTGGGCACCTGTCCATAAAAGGGACACTGCAGAGTTGGAAAGGGTGCAGAGACGCGCGACTAAACTAATATGGGGAATGGAACATCTTAGCTATGAGGAGCGATTAAAGGAGTTACAATTGTTTAGTCTTGAGAAGAGACGTTTAAGGGGGGATATGATAAACGTATATAAGTATATTAATGGCCCATACAAAAAATATGGAGAAAAACTGTTCCAGGTTAAACCCCCCCAAAGGACGAGGGGGCACTCCCTCCGTCTGGAGAAGAAAAAGTTTAGTCTCAAGGGGCGACACGCCTTCTTTACCGTGAGGACTGTGAATTTATGGAACGGTCTACCTCAGGAACTGGTCACAGCAGGAACAATTAACAGCTTTAAAACAGGATTAGATAAATTCATGGAACAAAATAACATTAATGCTTATGAAGAAATATAAAATCCCATCCCTTCCCCAATATCGCGCCACACCCCTACCCCTTAATTCCCTGGTTGAACTTGATGGACATATGTCTTTTTTCGACCGTACTAACTATGTAACTATGAATGCCCATTGGCAATGTATTAGAGGTATGTCTATCAGTGATTTTGTTTATTCAATGTTGCCTTATTAAATATCTGTTAGTAATATGTTAAGGGATTGTTCTTTTGTACAACCGATCAGTTTAATCTCTGAGTATAACCAAACATGGCATCATATTTACAAGGCTTGGTTTGATGTTTACGTGGGTACTGTCATCTGAGGAAGGAGAGCATTCCCCAAAAATGGCTTCCACCGACATTCCCCATCCAACCTGACAGAGCTGAGAAGATCTGCAGAGAAGAATGGCAGAAAATCCTCAAATCCAGACCTTGTGACCTTATTCCCAAGAAGACTGGAGGAATCACTGTCAAAGGGGCTTTAAAGAGGTACTCCACCCCTAGACATCTTATCACCTATCCAAAGGATAGGAGATAAGATGTCTGATCGCAGGGATCCCGAACTTCGCTCCGTGGCGGATGACTAGTTTTTACTTTTCAATAGATTAGCAAAGGTTGGTACCATTCTGTTGGCAGTTTGACATTATGGGGTATTGAGAGCAGATAAAACGAGAAAAGTGAAAGGGTCTGAAGACTTTCTGAATGCATTGCATCACAGTACTTGGCATGAGATATAATGAATGGTGGCAAGCGCAACCCTAATCTACCTGCCGCCCTGTCCCTACTTACTTTGAGTTCTTGTCCTAACTGGTGGCGGCACCAAATGGGTTACGGTCCCGTACTATCTGTGCACAGGAAACCTAGTATAAAGACAAATGAGTAATAAAGTCAAAGCCAGGAGACATAGTCATATGCAATACTGTAGTCAGAGGCCAATACCAAGGTCAGAACCAGGAAGGAACATCAGTAACCAAGTCAGAAGGAAACCAGGAAAACAGGCCAGGAGTCAGGTACACACCAGATCCGAAGCTTGGCAAAAAAGTTTGAGGCTCCCAAGGAACTCAATTCCAGGTGCTTATGTCCAGCAGAACTCCTCTTCAAGGAGAATGCTGGAGCTGCACCTGATTGGCTTGGCTGGCTGCAGGGCTGGTAGCCATAGCTACAGAGTGGCACCGGAGAGCCAAGATCCTTGTTTTAGGTGTGTCCAGGTGTGTACGGTACAGTTACAGGGCTTACCATAATCAGGCCCAGCTGTAATGTCTGTTTCTGTGGTTTTGCATTTTTCTGCTTTGGGTCCTGCTCAGACATTAGGTTTGTGTCTGAACAGTTTTTGTGGGAATTCTCCCTGGTTTGGGAAGAGTTAATGCTTCCCACCTATGAGATCCCGGGTGGGGTTATTTAGACCCTAGTTCTGCTGGAACTTTTGCTTGATGTTCACTATGTCTGTGCACATATCCTGAGTTTTAACCATGGTTATCTGTCCTGTTAGAAATATAGATTTTAGCCTGCATTGTTTTAGTACATTTGTCGGGTTCTTGTATTTGTGTATGTTCGGTCTGCATTTGCTTTGTTTTGCCTTAGTCCGTGTTCACACTGTGCATTTTGTCAGTCCTGTTTTGACCATATTTGATCCTGCAACTCTTAGGATAGACTCCTGTTCTGAGCCTTGTGCTATTCCGTCTATCTAGGAGTTAGTGAGTCTTGTGCCTGTACTCGTGTTTGCTTGTATTTAGGATTTTTGTTTCCTCCTAGGCCAGTATCCTGATCACTCGGTGGAGAGTCCCGCTGGCTAGAAACCTATTTGGCTTTGACATTGATGTCCCTCCATGCTTTGAATGGGGTGTCTAGTTTGTTCCTTGTTCTGAGTCCAGTGTGAACAGTGCTCTTGATTTTCTGACCTGTTTTATGTTAGTATGCTATATCCTGCCTTGTTTGTATTTATATATCTGTTAGTTGCTTATTGAATTCCCATTATCTTCCTGACTTGTTCCCTAACTATGTACAGTTCTGTTTGTTTTGATGACTTAAACACCAATGCACTTTAGCGCAAGGAAGGGACCGGCTCCAAGTAGTCATTCACCACTAGGATGTCTGGGTTAGTAGGCAGGAAGAGTGGTTTATAGGGACAGCTTTGGGGCTCACTTCTCCCTGCCCCCCTAAATCGTGACACCAGCGCTATGGAAAGGCTACGGGGGGGGGAGGCTACAATACCTAACTAAGGGGGGTTTGGGTCTCCAAAATGCCCTTTGCCTGTGTAGACTAAAATCCTTGCACCGGCCCAGACCATAATGGCTTACCACTTATAGCTGATGGGGGTAGATCTAGAGGGAAGAAATATCTGGGAGTGACTTGTTGCAGTGGTGGCTCCCATTATCAGTGGGTGTTATAGGGTTTTATTCTATCATAAATGTTTGTATGGAAGGGGCTGGATATTATACACCTGGGGCAATGGGACTGAATGAGACACCTGAAGTCAATAATGAAGAGCAAGAGCACATTACTTTTCTCCATATGGTGCAAGGTAGAAGTTGCCTGGGTCAAAAAGGGCAGTATTCAGACAGACACACAGGTCAAATATGGCAGAATTAAAAGGACACATAAGAATCCACTATATATATATATATATATATATATATATATATATATATATATATACTGTATACGTACAATCCTGCAGCAGTGCAGACATCTCGTTCTACTGCAGAGTGGAAGCTTTATATAAAATTAGCATTAAGGAACGGCATAATGATGTGTCACCTTAATCACCAGGAGAATTTCTATTGTTGATTATAATGTAACCTTATCATGTGACCCCCTCATTAGCATAAATATCATGTGGCTGCACATCTATAGGGCAACGATATCAGAAAATACCACCATGGCTTACTGACAAGGAGAAATGCAGATATATATATATAATGCTCTTGTATGTTGCTAAAATATGTAAGACACGATCAGGGATATTTTGAAATTTCCTAGGAATATCTCGGGTAAAAGACTGAACAGATCAGGTGATCTGCACATGCGCATTGGGGTATATCTCCATTTAGGGTAGGACACTGTTCGCCAACCAGTGTGCCTCCATCTGTTAAAAAATTACAACTCCCAGCATTCCTGGCCACCCTTTGGCCTCGATAGTAATACAGCGGTCCCTCGACATACGATGGTAATCTGTTCCAAATGAACCATCGTTTGTTGAAACCATCGTATGTTGAGGGATCCGTGCAATGTAAAGTATAGGACAGTGGTCTACAACCTGCGGACCTCCAGATGTTGCAAAACTACAACACCCAGCATGCCCGGACAGCCAACGGCTGTCCGGGCATGCTGGGTGTTGTAGTTTTGCAACATCTGGAGGTCCGCAGGTTGTAGACCACTGTTAGAGAAAGTTGTACTCACCTGTCCCCGCCGCTCCGGACCCTCACCGCTCGTCACCGCTGCACGGGATGTCGCCCTCCATCGCTGTCGCCGAGTCCCCGAGGTGTCCCCGACGCTCCGGCAAGGCCTCTGCTTCCCCGGCATCCTCGCTCTCCCTCTCGACGCCATCACGTCGCTACGCACCCCGCTCCTATTGGATCACCGGACGACGATGGAGAGTGCCCACGATGCAGAGGATCCCGAAGAGGACGCGCCGGAGCCCCGAGGACAGGTAAGTGACCATCACCGGAGCTCACGGGGCACCGTAAACGGCTATCCGGTGGCAGCTGAAGCAGTCTGCGCTGCCGGATAGCCGTTTATGCGATGGCCCCGACATAAAAAAGCATCGTATGTTGATGCTGCCTTCAACATGCGATGGCCTCTGAGAGTGATCGTATGCTGAAATGATCATATGTCGGGGCCATCGTAGGTCGAGGGGTCACTGTGTAGGAGTCGCATAAACAGTTTCAGATTGCAGGGGATCGGACCGCTGAAACCCCCACAACCACAAGTTTCCTTGGCAAATGTAGCAGTGGGTCACGCATACGCAAGGTTGCTCAATTCCTTGTCTGTTAGCAGTTGTATGAAACATTAAACGGAAACAAACTTTTTTTTTGCACAGCAGCAGAAATGATCCATTGCATTGTATGGGGTTGCGGGAATCCCATTCTCATACACAGGATGTGGACTGTTGTCGGATTTGATGTGGATTTTGGTGAAAAATCCTCCCCAGGATCCATGTCCCATCCGACATATGTGAACCTGCCCTTATACTTCTTCTTATACTCCAAGATCATTCTAAATCTTAAAATGTAAACAAACAAACAAAAGTTCCAGCAAGTAAAAGTTTCGAAAGATTGGGGCTCAAGGATCCCTGGTGGCAAAGCTGCTACAGAACGAGAAGAAAAATCCATCCTTTGAATTATTTTCTTTCTTATATCTGAAAATCAAATCATTGTAGAAATAATGAAGATCCAGATTAAGAACAGTCTTATCTCCAAGGAACAGGCCCTCGAGTATTATAACTAATCCAGCAGTACACAAATACACAAAAGACTTCCAGCTCCTTTCTTAAACTTTATTGAACATCTTGTAAAAAAAATCACTGGTGGAGCGGACGCATTTTGGACAGTTAACTCTCCTTAATCAGGTTCGATCTCTAGCCTCATAAAAGACAATTAACTGTCCGAAATATATTGGCTGTACCAAAAGGGTGGGTATCCACATATAAGAGCATCCATACCCCTCTGGTCTGTGAGGATGAATGTGCCAAAGCAGGGAAAATCCCTCAACAAGTTCCTCCTGCTACATTCCTGGTCGACGGTCCATTGCACACTTCTTTAGAGCCATTGGGCCCTATGAAGTGCTAAGAAAGCGTGAAATGGACCCTCGCCCAGGTAAGCAATGCTGTTAATGCAGCAATAAATGTCCAAAACCTGGTGATGCTCACTGTTCAATAGTTACAGCCATAGTTAAAATCTGTTCATACCACGAAATGCACAGGGCACTCATCAATTGTTGTCTTGCTGGTGGTTCTTTCTTCAGTCATAGAGGAGACAACGGGTGCAGTGGGTAAGACAAAGATCAGTGCATAGGCGTGGGGGGGGGGGGGGTGTTACCTGGGTGAAGGTCAGGTCCGTTTCACGTGGTAACTTAAAGCTTCATTGGTCCCATTGGGCCAAGTAAGCACGAAACAGACCTTCGCCTCGATAAGCCATGAAAGTTAAAGATATGCTAAACCATTGCCCCCACTGCCCCAACCAACCGCAGAGTGGATTCAACCCTATACTCCCTGGGCCATGTGCAGAGCACCTATGGTTTAAGGAGTTAACACAGCACCACTACTTACCTCCTAGGTCAGACAGTGATGCTGCTTCCTTTACAGGATCAAGGAATCTATAAATGTAATTGTTTTCATGAATAATTACCCATCTGACAGCTAAAATTCAGGGGACCAAGGGTTTAGAGGTCCATAAAAAAACACTTGCATAGGGTTTCCTCAGGGGTGGAGTAAAATCAGGCTCCACCCCTGAGGATACCTTAAGAGTTCCTAAGAAGAAACTGAGGGATGAATATTATTATTGAAACATTCTGGTTTGAAACTAGTTAAGGATTTGTTCTCACTCTGGATGAATCTCTCTCAAACGGAGGCTCTGCTTCCCAGAATTATTAATACACCAAAAGCACTTAATGGAAGTATTTCTAGTGCCTGAATACACAGGTAAAAGCATTTAGTTGTTTCTATTTTTACATTAAAATGCCATTTGCTGATAGATAAAGCGGACGTGTGTTGCTTTGGGGAGATGTATAATTAGCTTGGAGGTACAGAGTGTATTCAATTCTGACAGTCCCTCTAAATTTATATGCATTAAACATCTATTCAGTTCAGTGTCCCATTCTACACTGCAGGGATGATAACAGTTCATTTGCCAAGTTAACCCCTTCATGACTAGATCCTCTGTAGACTGCTAGTCCAAGTTCCTTATTACATGGGGCTAACAAGCCAACGTAAAAAAATAATCTATATAGAAAAAAGTAGAACTGTATCAAAAAGTGAGAACTGTATCAAAATGTGTCAAAGAGCATATTAATTTGTAAAAAGCCAATATATCTTGACACGTTTTGAGGTATACAAACTACCTCTTCCTCAGATGATGCAAATCCGTATCCTGATCGCTTTAGTCTCGGGCAAGTTTTGGGCTACAAAGTTGCTGGGAGACATTTATCCTGCTGCTGAAATATGATCAGAGTTACACTTTAAAGGGAACTAATCATCAGATTTTACCATATATAAAGCTTGGCAACACGTAATATATGGTAAAATCTGTATCCTCACCTTCCAGGGGAACATATTTACCCCCAGGGATGGTGAGGATATGAAGTTATGAAGCCGCCCCACAAGTAGTCTCCTGGTTGTTACCTGGCGCTCCAGCCGTGGCCCCGCCGCGTCATCACTCCGCTCCCTAAGCAGAAAGAGCAGAGCGGTGACACCAGCCATCAATCAATCCATGGGGGGGTGGTCACGCAAGAGCCAAGGGTGCTGGTAAATATAAGTCTGGAGTAGGGGACTTTATAACATTATATCTTCACTATCACTGGGGGGAAAAAATGCCCCATAGATAATGCATTGCCAACATTATGTGGTAAACCACCGGTATATGGCAGGACCACGGGTGTAGCGGACTGAGTGGTGGGATGAGATGGTATTAACCCCTGGGGCAAGATGTTATTAACCCGTAGTATTCGTGATGCCAGGATGTGGTTGTATGGTGTAGGGCACCGCCGACAACCAACCCAAAAGGGCATAGATTAAATGAGAGTCCAAAGCAGGTTTTGATGCACCTGGACCTTTACTGAAGAAGGCAGTATAACATTTCTTACAGATAGCCAACTTCCACAGAGGTGACCGGGACACAGGGAACCTCTCAGGCTTGGACTTGTAGTGGTAATAATGATGATGCAGGCCACTGGGCTACTGTTATGACTTTGGTAGGGACAGTAGAGACTTAACTGGTAGACATAGAAGACTTACAGATTAGATGTGGTGGTAGACTTTTAGGCTTTGGCCTAGATATACTGAACTTGTACAGGACTGGTGCTTGCTTCAGTCTCCAGGAATAGAGCAGGAAGTAAAGAGTATGGAGACTACAGCCCCTTATATATCAGGGGCTGGACTAAAGCCCATTGGTAGCTGGTTGCCTGTGGTTACTTGTGCCTCTGGAACTCTGGGTATCAGGTGATCACATATCACATGACCATATCACATGATCTTAGGAAGGTCCTATACAGTATAAACATCCTAATAACCTTTACACATAGTTTATAGTCACTGTGCAATCCCTATAATAAATGCACAGTGGTCCCTCAACATACGATGGTAATTCGTTCCAAAGACCCATCGTTTGTCCAATCCATCGTATGTTGAGGGATTCGTGCAATGTAAAAAGTGCATTTAATACTCACCTGTCCCCGCCGCTCCGGACCGCATACTCACCGCTCCCGATGCTGTCCCGCTGCTCCGGCGTCTTCTTCGGGATCCTCCGTCTTCTTCCGCATCTTCTCCGGTGTCCGGGCCTTGCTTTCTGGTGACGTTATTACGTTGCTGCTCCGGGACTGCGTGCGCAGCGCGTAGTAACGACGCCGGAAAGCGAGGCCCGGACCCCGGAGAAGATGCAGAAGATGCCGAAGGATCACAAAGTGGACCCGGAGCAGCGGGGATAGGTAAGTGAACCTGTCCGGGATGCTTAAACTGCTATCCGGCAGCAGCTTAAGCATTTTGCGCTGTCGGATAGCAGTTAATGCGATGGCCCCAACATATCAAAGCATCGTATGTCGATTTGATCATATGTTGGGGCCATCGCATGTCGGGGGGTTACTGTACATAATTAATATACAATGGAATACCACAATAGTGACCTGGGAGACCTTGCAGGAGAGCCCTGTGGACTTGAGGGACTCTACCTGAGGGGACTTTAGGACTGTACAGAACCATGTTCTGTACTGGGACATGACAGTTATATATGTTAAAATCTAATGATTGGTTTCCTTTGACATTTATATAAGTATATAGAATTATTTTATAGAATGTTGTCAATCCAGCCTAAACTCCAGTTAGGATTGATTCACGTCTTACACCTTTCTTACTTCCCTCTGGATCAATAGGAAAAAGCAACATTCTACCCGCACGCCTCCCCTTCACCCACATCTAGTTGAACTTTATGAACACATCTATTAATTCAACAGTTCTATGGAAAATTCCATCATTATAGGACTGGGATCAGTAACTCGTACAATTGTAGATATTGTTTTTGTATTTTTACATTTTTATTCAACACCAATCAACATTTCCACTACTGCTGAAACAAATAAAGGGAAACCTCTCGCTTGTGAATGACGCGGGCCGGAGCCGGTGTGTTCATTGCAGCAGGATGCGTTAAATTATGTTTTGTTATAGATAAATGAATCGATCGCCTTGAGGAATATATCGTGTGCAGTCTGGAAAAATACAAAAATAAACTTATAATACAGTACAAGGAGTATAAGATTCTTCAGTGCTGAAAAGAAGTGATGTCACTTTCTTTTGAGCGTATTTTTCCCATTGAAGTCAACTGGAGGAGCGATTCTAGACACTGGTACCACAACGCAGCGGGATTCTGTATCCAAAACAGCACATATATAGTACGGTGAGCATACCCTGTATTGTAATGCTGCTGTGTATAACCCGGCCCTTTGAACATGGACCTTTCTTTGACCGGCTATTCACCCTGCTGCTACCAGAACACCTTCAGCTCTGCTACATGTACACCTTGAGGCTGCTTAGCCTTTGCTGTATCTCCTGCTGATGACCAGCACCACCTATTGGAGCTGCTTTCTGTGACTGTTTTAAAGGGGTACTCCTGTGGAAAACTTTTTTTATTTAAATCCACTGGTGCCAGAAAGTTAAACAGATTTGTAAATTAAACTTGACAGAAGAGTGACAAGTCGGCACTCACCGGTTCTTCCAGTTCAGCAGTTTTTATTGCACATACTCACAGCCTTAGTACATATTCGAGGGAGGACAGTAGATGGTAACAGGGGGGGTACCACAGAGAGGCGACACCGATGTTTCGCACTAGTTAGTGCTTTGACGGGCCTCGTCATATCAAAAAATAAAGTTGGTGACAGTGCCCATTTAAGCAAGCAAAGTCTGGCAAGTGATTTTTAATGATTTCTAGAATTTCCCATATCTCTTCTTCCTTTTTTTTCCTGGAAGAGATATTGCATTTCCTAAGACCTGGTAAACACATACGACAGGTACCTTGAGGAAATATAGCAATTCACTACCACCAGTCCTGTAACCAGTCGCGTTGTGTCATGCCTCTTCCTTATTAGTGTTGGGCGCGAATATTCGCATTTTGAATTTTTATCTCGAATATGGCAAATTCGCGAATTTTGCGAATATATTCGCTATATATTCGAAATTGCGAATATTCATTTTTTCCTCATTCGCATATATTTGAATATTCGTATATGCGTATATTTGCATATGTGAATATTCGCATATTGCTTCTTTTCACTTGTGGGCCAATTAGAATGATGCAAATACACTTGTCAGAGGTTATCAACAACATCGCTAGCAAACAATAGTAAAGTTGCCCCTCCCTCACTGTTTTCTTCCTCGAATATGCAAATATTCACATATGCGAATATACGCATATGCGAATATAACGAATACTCAAAATTTGCGAATATAGGACGAATATTCGTCTATATAGTCACGAAATATCGCGAATTTGAATATGGACAATGCCGCTCATCACTCTTATGCTTGTGTATTCAGAGAAGCGGATGATAACACTAATCAGCCTCCTATGACATCCCCGCTAATCACTCCAGAACAATTTGCTTTGTGGAGATGGAGAATTCATTGCGGCCGTGATGGTGTTTTCCATTAAATGCCTCCAGAATTTAGTAACATTAGTTTTGTTTTCGCCTATAAAGATGTTGTCCTACATAACCGTCTGAATGCTGCTGGAACAGTTAATAAACACTGATGAAGTTAGACCACAGATTCTCGGAATTTTATTAATACAAATGGTTGGATGACATCAGTCAAAGTACTCGATCGTATTCACTTTAATGCTTTCATTCTGTAAGGTACATGGTACATTAAATTTATGTATAAGCAAAATAGCCACAAGAATAACTACGCTCCCCTGTATCTATCTAGTCTGTGTCCAATCTGAAGTGAGACAGCGGAAGGGTATGGTTACGTTTTGCCATCTTTTACACTAATGCTACTAGGAACCAGTGCCAACCACAATGGATGATACACTATGCAGTACCATAATGTGGCTTGTAAGGTGGTGGGGAGAAAAGTACCAACCACCTTACCAGTATGGACGGCCTCCTGCTTTGACGTTGAGGAATTACCTCTGGTGTGTAGTTACAATTTATGCCAAAAGAAGGAGCATTGGCACTGCTACCATTAAAAAGTCCAAATTAATAGTATGAGGTTAATTGCGAAGTGCCATCCACAGATGCTATTGATAGCTAGGTGGTGCTCACGTTAATAGAAACAGTCTTTGTAACCCAAATAACAATGGAGAATGGAGCACCCACCTCTCTTATGTTGCAGCCTGACTAGCGTAGACTTAGTCTCGGTGACATGAGCGGATTCAGGATGGTACAGACGGGTGGTAGATGTTCCGAGGCAGGGGAGGTAGAAGGATGCCCGGCGTCCTTCTACCTCCCCTGCCTCGGAATATCTACTACCCATCTATGCCATCCTGAAGCCGCTCATGTCACCGAGACTAAGTCTACACTAGTCAGGTATACCACGGTTTTAGGTCCAGTTAGAGTATACGGGGCAAAAATGAGCCGACCGCAGTCAGCGTTTGACTCCAGTTGGCTCATTGAAATTAATGGGGTTCTGGCCCGATACGGCTGGGACACGGGAGCGGCCGGTCTTCGCTCCTATCAACCGGATCAGGTACCCGTACACTACAAACGTATTGTGAACCCACCCTTACTTCCTTATTAGATCTATTTGTAACTTGTGAAGGGAAAGGGGGCGAGGTACCGGAAACAGGTGCAACATTATACTGACAGTCTTTGTAAACCATATAATAATGGAGAATGAAAATCGGAGCACCCACCTCTCGTATGTTGCAGCATGACTAGCGTAGACTTAGTCTCGGTGACATGAGCGGTTTCAGGATGGCACAGACGGGTGGTAGATGTTCCGAGGCAGGGGAGGTAGAAGGATGCCCGATAGGTAGGGGGTGCTCACGTTAATAGAAATAGTCTTTGTAAACCATATAATAATGGAGAATGAAAATCGGAGCACCCACCTCTCGTATGTTACAGCCTGACTAGCGTAGGCTTAGTCTCGGTGACATGAGCGGTTTCAGGATGGCACAGAAGAGTGGTAGATGTTCCGAGGCAGGGGAGGTAGAAGGACGCCCAGCTTTATGTCCAGTTAGAGTATATGGGGCAAAAATGAGCCCACCGCAGTCAGCGTTTGACTCCGGTTGGCTCATTGAAATGAATGGGGTTCGGGCCGGATCCGGCTGGGATACGGAAGCGGATGGTTTTCGCTCCTCCCAACCGGATGAGGCACCCGTACACGACAAATGTATTGTGAACCCACCCTTACTTCTTTATTAGATCTATTTGTAACTTGTGAAGGGGAAGGGGGCGAGGTACCGGAAACAGGTGCAACATTATACTGACTGCAATGCAATAATGGATAAAAATAAACAGGGGACCAGGTGTGCACTTTGCTTTACATTCTCTGTGTATTTTTGTATGATTTGCTAGGTAGTGCCGCTGTAAGTGCTCCAGTTATAGTTAGCGGACGCTGACACTTGAGGGTTTGTGACTCACACATTGCAATTCAGAATGGTACTAGGAGAACCCCCTTTGATGAATAACAAGACCTTGTTTGCAAATCATTGAACGTTCTGTAATTCTTCATAATTAGCTTCAACGTATGGGTAACATGAAGTAGGAGTTTGTGGAGCGAGAGGAGGATTCTCAGTGAAGATCTTCTGGTTTTTAGAATTTCTCAAGTCGTGTCACCAAAGAACGTCATAGATAATATTATCTTTTTAAAATACGAGATAGATAATATATTAACTCTTACTTTGCCATTATGCTATTTCATTATAACAAATGGATTTCTCTCATACCCTTTATCATACAGATGTAAAGGTTGGGTAACTCTGAGGATCTAAGATAATCCTGTTAAAGAATCCTATCATGTACACTCATCACTAGTCCTACAGTGCTATCTGTTTCATTCTAGCACAGCTACATCAATGCTTTTAATTACTGTAACTGGGTCATGTGAGCATCAGTCTGACCCACAGAAAAGCACAGTGCTTAAAGTGTCAGAGGAAGTGGTCAGTCCTGGGCCAGCTGACTTCCTGTGAACAACAGGATGAAATCATCTCCTATTAGATCCTGTCTGGCAACCTCCAGACCCCACCCTTCTTAGCTCTATCAGTATACTGCTGATGCTATCTCTATGGGATCAAGATATATAATTGTTATGTACCCCCCTCCCCCTTCCAGATCTATCAGTATACTGCTGCTATCTCTGTGGGGTCAGAATATATAGTAGTTATACACCTCCCCTCCATCTCTATCTGTATACTGCTGCTGCTATCTCTATGGGCAGGACCGGCGTTAGGGCATGGCAAACTGGGTAATTGCCCAGGGCCCCATCCTCCAGAGGGTCCCCTGCGGCTGCTGGAGTGTGTGATGTCCCAGTACAGGATATAGTCCAGTACTTAGGCCCTGTCAGGTTGAGTCCCTCTGTGTCCTAGGGGCCCACCTGCAGTGTATCCCCCATAGTGATATATATATAATGTATAGTGTTATGTGTGTTATTGATAAAGGACCTTTGAGGACCTTTGAGTTAGTCACATGATGATGTCTTCACATGATGGCCCTCATTTATAAAAAAAAGTCGGGTTGTTTTTTTTGGGGGGCTTTTAACCTGACCATCTTTTTCCCTATCAATTTATTAATTTGTCGCAAGTGTTGTCGCTGTCGGATTTTTTTGGGCGCAGTCGGATTTTTTTGTCGCAGCTGTCCGATTTTTAAAATGTCGAGTTTATTTCAATTATTTTGCAAATTTGCAAAAAAACAACAAAAATGATGAAGATTCCAAAATTAGGGAAATGGCAAACACTTTTTCCCACTGCTTGAAGCAGTGGGGAAAAAAGGACACTGAAACCCTAAAATTCGGGTCGGGTTTTCATAATAAATCAGTGGGAAACCAAGGTTTTGGTCGGGAAACGCCCCTTTTTAGGCTTACAAAATCCCGGAGTTCGTAGGAAAGGCTTGTCGCAGTTTGTCGCACGATGTCTGCGCTTTGTTGCAGACATCTTGCGCCAAAAAAAAACCGACAAAAACTGTAGGGTTTCCAATGATAAATGAGGACCGATGTGTTTGTTACCCAGAGAGCACCAGCTAACCAGGTGACCTGCAGCTTGAACAATGGGCTTCTGGCTCAGCCCCCCTTTATAAGAGCGGCGGCCATTACAATCTCTCTCTTAGATCCTGAGATACAGTAAAGACATCTCAGAGCCAGTGTCCAGCACATCTGGAGGCCTCAAGTCTAAATTACAGCCACATGTCAGTAAGTCATCTCTGTCTGCTGTCACTACCTACAGTCAAGTCTATTATAGTCAGTGTGGCTGCGCTAAAGTCTGTTAAAGTCACTAGAAGTCCCAGCAAGCTGCGAGGTCCCCTGTGTTACTGGTCACCTCTCTGGGACCCTGGCCTAGCTGTAAAGATTATTTCCATCTGTCTACCTCAGCAAAGCTACCGTTAACCCTAACCTAGTTAACCCTAACCCTAGGCCTGATATATGAGAACCCGGCCTCATTCGGTCAGCGTTTTTCCGTTTTGGCACTTTCGTTTTTTCCTCCTCACCTTCTAAAAACCATCACGCTTTCAGTTTTCCACCTACAGACCTATATGAGGGCTTGTTTTATGCACCACCAATTTTACTTTGCAATGATATCAGTCATTTTACCACAAATTCTATGAAAAAACCAACAAATAATTATTTGTGGGGGGGAAACGCCATTTGTAGTTGTTAGCGGCTTCCGTTTCTACGCAGTGCACTTTTCGGTAAAAGTGACACATATTTATTCTATAGGTCCATATGGTTACAAGGATACCCAATTTATGTAGGTTTTATTTCATTTTACTAATTAAAAAAAATACAACTACATGCACCAAAATTAGTATGTTTAAAATTGTCATCTGGTCTTTACTGTACAGCAGGAGTCATAAGAGTGATGGAAGAGAGAGATTGTAATGGCTGCCCCTCTTATAAATGGCCAGAAGCTGGTGCTCTCTGGGTAACAAACACATCATGTGGGCACATTATCATGTGACTAACTCAAAGGTCCTTAAAGGTCCTTTATACATAACACACATAATACTGTACATAATATATATTACTATGGGGGAGACACTGCAGGAGGGCCCCTAGGACACAGAGGGACTCAACCTGACAGGGCCTAAATACTGCACGGAACTATATACCGTACTGGGACATCCCACCTGGCTCAGCCAAGACTGCTCCGGTGGTGACTTTTCTCAAAACGAACTAATGGGGCAGTTAAAATGCAGTAGGCTCCTACTCCTCTCTGCTCGGGATGCCACCATACACTTCAGAAGGTTGGACAATCCTACCAAACCTAGTCTGTATGGCCAACTTTAAAGGGGTACTCCGGGCCCAAGACATCTTATCCCCTATCCAAAGGACTGCCGGAAGCTCTGGAGGTTCTCAGTCTTTTGCCTCCCGACCACGGGGACGGAGTATAGTGATGTCACGACTCCACCCCCGTGTGACATCAAGCCCCCTCCCATAGACTTGCATTGAGGAGGCGGGGCAAGATGTGAAGTCACACGGGGGTGGAGTCGTGACGTCACAATATTCCATCCCCGTGGACGGGAGGCAAAAGACTGAGAACCTCCAGCGCTTCCGGCAGTAGTTACAGGTGGGTGCTGCATGCTAGATTCCGGGGGTCCCCAGCAGCGGGACCCCCTCAATCAGACATCTTATCCCCTATCCTTTGGATAGGGGGTAAGATGTCTTGGGCTCGGAGTACCCCTTTAAAGTTGGCCATACAGACTAGGTTTGGCAGGATTGTCCAACCTTCTGAAGTGTATGGTGGCATCCCGAGCAGAGAGGAGTAGGAGCCTACTGGACTTCACCTGCCCCATTAGTTTGTTCGTGTTGAGAAAAGTCACCTCTGGAGGAGTCTTGGCTGAGCCAGGTGTGATGTCCCAGTATGGGATATAGTCCCGTACAGTACTTAGGCCCTGTCAGGTTGAGTCAATGTGCAGTAGTACCTTGTTTTTTCCAAGAATAATGGAACAATTGACCGAATGACTTGATACTGTTCGGGAGCACATTTACATTGAGCAGATGTCCAAAAGAAACCCTTGGGGCCGGAGTACCCCTTTAATCAAAGTGTTGAATGTCTACACTGGATGACTGCAGCCTCGGCAGTCCACAAGTGTCCTTTGCACCATCACGGTTGTGGAGTGCCATTGCTTAATTATGGCGCACACAGTGATTTCGTGTTATGTGTATAGTCGGCTTACAAACCTGGAGCAGACATGATGTTTCTGGATAAGATAGAGTACATCCGCCAACACGTGCACCGCACTGCAAACACCTTTTTGTTCCGCATTCACAATGGAGCTGAGCAACACTGCTAGAAGAGTCTGGAGCCTCGCCGATACAGGAAGGGATAAAATAAGGATATGATATATGGCTAAGGGGATACTTATTCTTTTGTGGCCAAATGAGAGGCGGACAAAGTGATATTGTGGAATCGATGCGAATGTAGAATGGCCGTCTCTCTATTCACACGGACACTAAGCTTAAATAACTGTATAATTATACGGAATAGAACCCTCAGCTCTTCAGTCATAGAGGACAATACAATGTGTTGTTCGGCTGACAATGCACTAGGATCAATCCTAAAATGTGAAATTAGAAATCCTTAAAGCTTCGCCACTTAACCCCTTGGGGTAGGAAACGGGCGATAATCAGCTGCAGCATTAGGCAGAGACCGTCCGCGTCAAACAGAGACAATACGGCAATTTAGACGTCTCATTTCCTTATATTGAGGATCAGCTTGTTCAGACACACGTCTCTCCAGCTATTAATGCCAAATTATTAGTTTCTCCTACAAAACCCAAGTGCAATTAAGGAAGAAGGATGCAAACATTGAAGCCTTCCGCGTAGCACCACTTCATTCTTTTCTTATTCATCTGCCGCCATAACACGAGGCCTAAATTATGGTTAATCAGAGATGACATTAACGAGAGGCTTATATAAGATCGTACATCATGTATATTAGGGAACTAAATTATATATCATGCATTACTTCTGACCATATGTTATTCATCCAGAAATCACTTCAAAATGTCATTAGGAAAGGTGGCTAAATTTTTTTTCCCCAGAAACAGCGCTACCCCTGCCTGTGGGCCGTAGCTGGTATTACAGCTAATCCCCATGTTTCAAATAAGGGAAGTTATGCCTCTTACGCTGCCCCATATTTAGCCCCGTACCTTATTGTACGGTGATCCCTCAACTCACAATGGCCTCAACATACAATAGTTGCAGCATACAATGGTTTTTTCTGGACCATTGTAACTTGAAAACAGACTCAACATACAATGCTATGGAATCTGCAAAACGTGTCAATGGCTGGAAGAACCGACCAATCAGAATGGGTATTCACTGGTAAAACCCCTGTATTACTGAAGTGCATGCACTGAATTCCTGTCTGGTAGCGCCCCCTACACTTAAAGGGGTACTCTGCCCATAGAACATTTAAAGGGGTACTCTGCCCATCCAAAGGATAGGGGATAAGATGTCTGATGGCGGGGGTCCCATCGCTGGGGACCCCCGCGATCTCCCTGCTGCACCCAGCGTTCGTTTAAAGCGCCGGGTGCAGCTTCAGAGGCTCGTGACGTCATGGTCACGCCCCCTCAATGCAAGTCTATGGGAGGGGGCATGACTACCGTCACGCCCCCTCCCATAGACTTGCATTGAGGGGGCAGGGTTGTGACGTAACGAGATCCCGGCGCCGACTCCAGCGTTGGGAACAGTATGTTCCAAATGCTGAGCAGCGGAGTACCCGTTTAAGGTGTACCTGTCATATCACAGAAAAGAAATAATGCTTCTATATGTTACTTACTAGGTCAGGCAGATGCTTTACATTTCCTTTTTATGTGTGTAGCTTCCGTATTAGGCTCACAAATCCCTCTGTTCTGCTGCTCACTCATTCTGACATCCATTGATGAGTAGGGGGCGTGTCTGAGGCAAACACTGAGCCCGCCCTCACTCACCATGCATTCACTTCCTCCCTGAGTCTGCAGTGCTGTGCTAGGTCTCTTCCTCCAATCACTGCTGGCTGCTTTTGTAACCCCATCCTCTCTGTTTTCATGCCGTAGTCTGATAGGACAGGAGTGATCACAGAGGAGTGCTAGTCTTGCCCTCATTTCCTGGACTTTGCCTGTGCTTCAGCTGGGACAATGATAATGCTGCAGCCTGATAGGATTATGTTCTGGATGGTATGGGGACCCCTAGTGGTCTTCTTTATAAGCCATGATTTCTATAAATAGGAATAAAAATGTTTTTAATGTATATTAGAAATGTTAATGTTTTACCAAGATGTACAACATATAGAAAAAGTTTTTGAACAACAGGTCAAATTTTCAAATGATACTTAACACTCCCTATTACTTACTGTTCACAATCTGTCTAAGGCTGGGTTCACACTACGTTTTCTCCCATACGGGAGCGCATACGGCAGGGGGGAGTTAAAACCTCGCGCTCCCGTACGCCTTCGTATGCGCCCCCGTATGTCATTAATTTCAATGAGCCGGCCGGAGTGAAACGTTCGGTCCGGTCGGCTCATTTTTGCGCCGTATGCGCTTTTACGACCGGACCTCAAACCGTGGTTGACCACAGTTTTAGGTCCGGGGGAAAAGCGCATACGGCGCAAAAATGAGTTGACCGGACCAAACGTTTCACTCCGGCCGGCTCATTGAAATGAATGACATACGGGGGCGCATACGAAGGTGTACGGGAGCGCGAGGTTTTAACTCCCCCCTGCCGTATGCGCTCCCGTATGGGAGAAAACGTAGTGTGAACCCAGCCTTATAGTATTGCCACGTCACGTCCCCAGAGATCCATCCCACCCATTTTGACAACTTACCAGCTTTTACCAGCTTGTGAATTAAATCTACTGGGTACACCTACGATAAAACCATGTGGAGACAGGTGTATAGTCGTGGTCTTCAAAGTGGACATCAGCAAGGCGCTTCTGCGTATAGATAAGATTTACAGACACATACAGTGGTCCCTCAACATACGATGGTAATCCGTTCCAAATGGACCATCGTTTGTTGACACCATCGTATGTTGAGGGATCCGTGCAATGTAAAGTATAGGAAGCTGTACTCACCAGTCCCCGTGATGTCCCCGATGCTCCGGACCGTCTCTGCTTCTCCGGGATCGTCACTCTCACGTGGCCGCCATCACGTCACTACGCACGCCGCTCCTTTTGGATGACGGGACGGCGTGGGCGGCGACGTGATGACAACGATAGAGAGCGCCGGCAATGCAGGGAATCCCGAAGGGGAGCTCCGGAGCCCCGAGGACAGGTAGGAGAACATCACCGGAGCACACGGGGCACCGTAAACGGCTATCCGGTGGCAGCTGAAGCAGTCAGTGCTGCCGGATAGCCGTTTATGCGATGGCCCCGACATACAAAAGCATTCAACATGCGATGGTCTCTGAGAGGCCATCGCATGTTGAAATTATCGTATGTCGGGGCCATCGTAGGTCGGGGGGTCACTGTATACATACACTGTTTTACTAAATAGTACACTGTTTTTTACACTGTTTTAATAAACAGGATTCTTCCTCATGCAATTGGTCTGACAAAAAATCCTAAGAATTTGAAATGCGTTGCTTTTTATGGAATAAATAACATTTGTGTCCATAACTCGAGTCATCTAGTATATTGGTTGAAGTACCTTTACTGATGTCCAATCAGACCACTACTCTACACCCAGATGTATTACACTAGCCTGGACTTAAAGGTGTCATCCAGGAAAAAACTTTTATATATATATATATATATATATATATATATATATATATATATATATATATATATATATATATATATATATATTTATATATCAACTGGCTCCAGAAAGTTTAACAGATTTGTAAATTACTTCTATTAAAAAATCTTAATCCCTTCAGTACTTATGAGCTGCTGAAGTCGAGTTGTTCTTTTCTGTCTAAGTGCTCTCTGATGACACCTGTCTCGGGAACTGTCCAAAGTAGAAGCAAATCCTCATAGCAAACCTCTTCTACTCTGTGCAGTTCCCGAGACAAGCAGAGATGTCAGCAGAGAACACTGTTGGCAGACAGAAAAGAACAACTCAACTTCAGCAGCTGATAATTATTGGAAGGATTAATATTTTTTTATAGACGTAATTTACAAATCTGTTTAACTTTCTGGAGCCAGTTGACTTTACCCTAGCGAGTCTACATGCACGTGAAGGTGTTGAGCTCTAAGCTCAACCTTATCCGATAAGCGTGATTCCTTATAATGGCAAACTGTACTGTCTTGTGGACTACACTAAGGATGCACTTTTTTTGTGTTTACATACGATAAAACCATGGTCTATGTTCCAACCATTTCTGATGAACCATTGGAGTTTATGGAATATCCAATGGATACAACCTGAAAGTCTGATAGGTTGGTGCCCCAGATTTAAGATCTCCACCTATCAGCCATTTATGATATATGCCATTGGCACCATCATAAATATCAATGGCCCTCGATTTTACATTTAAAGGGGTATTCCAGGGGGGAAAAAATTACTAATCTGTTTAACTGGCTCCAGAAAGTTAAACAGATTTGTAAATTACTTCTATTAAAAAATCTTAATCCTTCCAATAATTATCAGCTGTTGAAGTTGAGTTGTTCTTTTCCGTCTGGCAACAGTGCTCTCTGCTGACATCTCTGCTTCTCTCGGGAACTGCACAGAGTAGAAGGGGATTTGCTTCTACTCTGGACAGTTCCCGAGACAGGTGTCATCAGAGAGCACTTAGACAGAAAAGAACAACTCGACTTCAGCAGCTCATAAGTACTGAAAGGATTAAGATTTTTTAATAGAAGTAATTTACACATCTGTTTAGCTTTCTGGAGCCAGATGATATATATATAAAAAAGTTTTTTCCTGGATAACCCCTTTAATGAAAAATAGACCATCTACTGCACTGGTCTATAAAGGGGTACTCCACTGCCCCAGCATTTGGAACATTTTGTTCATAATGCTGGCTGCGGTGGCCGTGACTTCATGGCCAGGCCCTTCGTGATGTTACGCCACGCCCCTTCAATGCAAGTCTAGGGGAGGGGGCGTGGTGGCTGCCACGCCCCCTCCCATAGACTTGCATTGAGGGGGCGTGACGTGACGTCAGGAAGGGCCTGGCCGTGACGTCACGACCCCTGCAACACACACCCAGCATTTGGAGCAAAATGTTCAGAACGCTGGGGCAGTGGAGTACCCCTTTAAACTATGCACCTCCAGCTGTTGAAAAAATACACGTCCCAGGATGCCCAGGCAGTCCCTTTCCATATGCTCACTTTGACCATATGGACCCCATACTGAAAGTTTATGTTGGGATCGGGAGTGTGTAGCAGGCTCAGGAGCTAAGGCTGCTCCATACACGGCAGATACTTCCTGTTTACTACAGTGGCCAAGATCAGAGATAACTCTGATCCTGGCTGTTTAGCCCCCAAGACATCTCAACATGCAGTTTAGAAGCAAATCCCCATAGCAAACCTCTTCTACTCTGTGCAGTTCCCGAGACACGTGTCATCAGAGAGCACTTAGAAAAGAACAACCTTAACATCAGAAGCTCATAAGTACTGAAAGGATTAAGATTTTTTAATAGAAGTAATTTACAAATCTGTTTAACTTTCTGGAGCCAGTTGATATATAAAAAAAAGTTTTTTCCTGGATAACCCCTTTAATTCCGAATTTACGCATGAAAAAAACAAAACGAACATAGAGAATATGCGTATTTTGTGAACAAAGGATGAATATTCGTCCATATATTAGCGAAATATCGCAAATTCGAATATGGGCCCTGCCGCTAACTCACTAACTCCATCCGCAGAAGACATGGTGCGATATGGAACGAAAGGAACTCTCGATAACGTGAACAAAAACACTGGAGAACGCCTCCTTGAGAATTCTGCGCAGAATGTCGTTGCTTAGTAAACCTGGGCCGATATATTAATATATTCCGCTGACGTCCGCCCGGCTTCTGGATCCAGATTACAAAATTTAAATCATGATTAAAGAGAAGGTAATGTATCCCTGTATCTGTGCCAGATCGCAGACTTCTGTGCATTGTTCCTGTTTGTGTTGTGTCTGAACAAGCTTCTGCTTCCCTGCCTGCTGCATTTAATCTAGGACCGGTTCGTTCCATGAATGCAATTGTATTTATTTACTTATTTATTTGCACATGAAAATCAAACTGACCTGAAAAAACATAGGCAGGTCCTCTTCTCCACTACACAAGTTTATACCGATGTGTCCTCGTAGCTTCAACAAGCAAGCAAGGCTGTAGAACCGTGTTTCCCAACCAGTGTGCCACCAAAGGATAGGGGATAAGATGTCTGATCGTGGGGGACCCCTGCGATCTCTGGTGCGGCACCCCAGACATTCGCGCCACTTGAGAAACCTTGGCGTTGGTGTGCGGGCTCAGGAATGTCCTTCATATAAGGATATACTGGCTAATGTCTCAATTTTAGCATCATTTTGAGGGTAAGTCATATGTTACTGTCTACATCTACCACAGTAGTGAACCTAAATTTATGTATTATCCCATTCCTATAAACTTGTATGGGCAGCATTTGATCTGATCCCTCACTGAGCTGCTACTCTTTCTTGTCTCTAAAGACAAACATAAGTAGTTTTCTTTTTTTTTTTTACCCAAGTAATTTTCTTGACATAAAAAAAAAATAAATGGGGGAGGGGCAGAAAAGGTTCCTGATGAAAGGAGAAATTGGCATTTTTCTCTGATAAGATACATTGCAAAGTTGTGTGTATTGTGCTATTCATTTATGCAGACATTTTTACAAACCTTTTATTAACCTTTCAGAGTAGTGGAAAAGTAGCCCCTAAAAGACCCCTCCATGTTTACAGTTATTTCATATTCCCTACATTTCGGGGAGTAGGTTCAGAACTGTGGTATATTAGTAATACACATACATGGACTTCCTTTCCCTTACTTCTTTGGCCAATCAAGACACATACTCCTTATGCTATGTTATGACATAGTGCTGTCGAAAGTGCTTTGAACTGATGCTGAGATGGGCAGATAAGGATCACAGCAAGGAAAGGGTTACATTAACTACTGAGGAGCTGATGCTGAAAAGGTAAAAGGAGGGGGGAGATTACCCTGCCGCACTGTGGACGTACAGCAGTAGGTACACTGGTATTTACACAAGGGACAGCTGTCCTGAGCTTTAGGGGTGGTGAGAGATGAGAGGGAAGCCTTGATTTAACTTGCAGGCACAGTGAGATGTTCATTAGACAGAGTGACTTAGCCCAGGTTTTTTCAGGCTCTCTTTATCTCCTGTACATAGCAATTGCTAATCCCTGCCCCCACTTCCTGTATTCTGTCCTGATCTGGCTGTTACTAGAGACGGATTTCCCCTAACACCAGTTAGTGGACAATAGATTTTAGGTAAGAGAGACTCTTAGTGGCCAAGACTTTGGAGTTGTTTTTCTGGGGTAAGGAGCCATTTTTGGTTGATGAAGTGACGTACAAACACATT
Organism: Hyla sarda; assembly: GCF_029499605.1. Lineage (NCBI taxonomy): Eukaryota > Metazoa > Chordata > Amphibia > Anura > Hylidae > Hyla > Hyla sarda. The sequence continues at coordinate 102,587,174 of NC_079199.1, forward strand.
AGGAATCACATTCCACCTTGGACTTAAATGAACCTTTGAGAGAACATGTTGCAAAAAGTTTTCTATTACAATCCAAACTATTTCAATTTTGTAGAAGAACAAATTTCTTCCTAAAAAGTAGTGTTGCTCGCGAATATTCGCAATTCGAATTTTAATCGCCAATAACGCATATTCGTGAATATTGCGAATATATCACTATATATTCGCAATTACGAATATTCGCTTTAAAAAAAAATTTGGTTCACAGTACACATCACATGATCATCACTGCTCTTCGCATACGCGCATATTCGCGAATATTGAGCCCTCCCTTCTTTAATGGTATAAGGAACTAATGGGCTAGTGCAGTGGTCTCCAACCTGCGGACCTCCAGATGTTGCAAAACTACAACTCCCAGCATGCCCAGACAGCCGTTGGCTGTCCGGGCATGCTGGGAGTTGTAGTTTTGCAACATCTGGAGGTCCTCAGGTTGGAGACCGCTGCACTAGTGCATTAACTCTGTGATTTTTTGCCTGTTGAAACCAATATGCCCATTGTGGTCTCTGGGGATCTCACGGTATGTAAAACTGTAAGATAAGCAGGAGGGTCTTGGCAGTACAGTGGATGGGAGACCGTGCGGTGGTTCGAGTCCTGGGGTGGGATGGAATTTTCACATATGCGCATAGAAAAAAAAAATGTGTCCAAATATTTGCTAAATATCGCAAATTCGAATATGGCCTATGGCGCTCATCACTACTAAAAAGATTCTATATCTAGCAGCCTCGTTGTGATGGAGTGATGGCAGAGAATCCTCGGTGCGGTGACAGTGATCAGTGTAGGTATGCGGTAGGAGATTTCATGGCGTTAAATGCATTATCTTACAAACACTCACAATGTTCTGTGACCTCTAATACTTTAGTGGAGAGAAGAGGAAGATGACGACGTCTCAATCAGAGGAGCGGGATGCGGATGCTCTTCTTGCGGTAAGTGGTGAAAATCACTGTGTTAGGCAATTGGCTATCAATTGTATCCTGAGTATTTTATATATGGCAGAAATGACTATTATGTCGCATGGTATTTTGGTTATTTGTCAATGATCTGTATTTGCTGTGTGATATATATTACTGTACTGGTCTCTGATATTGGTGAAATGAATGTAAAATTGGATGAATAATGAAATAAAATAAGCTTGTGCTCCCTGGCGATTCCAAGACAGATTGATGTATTTTTTTTTACCTTTCTGAACTTTCAGCCACAGAGAAGCAATTTCATCGCTGTGATCTTATGAAGTTAGTGTCAATCTATACGTCTCAGAACATGTCAAGGGACTCTCGCCACTTATTCTCCAATGGCCTCATCTACTTAGTCGTGGTCTCCATCATGACTGCATTGGAATGAAGGGGGATTTTATAATCATTTGGTAAAGATTGAAATGTCGTGAATTAAAGGGGTACTCCGGCGCTAAGACATCTTATCCCCTATCCAAAGGATAGGGGATAAGATGCCTGATCGTGGAGTACCCCTTTAAGGGGTTAAGTTTTCTTTTTAATGTATATAAATTTTGGTTAGTAAACATTACTAGACTTAAAGGGGTACTCCGGTGCTAAGACATCTTATCCCCTATACAAAGGATAGGGGATAAGATGCCTGATCGCGGGGGACCCGCCGCTGGGGACCCCCGTGATCTTCCACGCCGCACCCCGTTAGAATCAGCCCCCGGAGCGTGCTCGCTCCGGGTCTGATTACTGGCGATCACTGGGACGGAGCATAGTGACATCACGGCTCCGCCCCCGTGTGATGTCATGCTCCGCCCCTCAATGCAAGCCTATGGAGGGGGCGTGACAGCTTGCATTGAGGGGGTGGAGCGTGACGTCATGTTTACTAACCAAAATGTATATACATTAAAAAGAAAACTTAACCCCTTAAAGGGGTACTCCGGTGAAAAAAGATTTTTTTTTATCAACTGGTGCCAGAAAGTTAAACAGATTTGTAAATTACTTCTATTAAAAAAAATCTTAATCCTTCCAGTACTTATTAGCTGCTGTATGCTTCACAGGAAGTTCTTTTCTTTTTAAAATTATTTTCTGTCTGACCACAGTGCTATCTGCTGACACCTCTGTCCATGTCAGGAACTGTCCAGAGCAGGAGCAAATCCCCATAGCAAACCTCTCCTGCTCTGGACAGTTCCTGACATGGACAGAGGTGTCAGCAGAGAGCACTGTGGTCAGACACAAAATAAATTCAAAAACAAAAGAACTTCCTCTGTAGTATACAGCAGCTGATAAGTACTGGAAGGATTAATATTTTTTTTTTAATAGAAGTAATTTACAAATCTGTCTAGCTTTCTAGCATCAGTTGTTTAGAAAAAAATAGTTTTTTTTACCAGAGTACCCCTTTAAGGACACGTGCCATAAATGTACAGTGCTGCAGCATGCTATTTTGCGCACCAGGAGCTATCAGCAGCAGGGAACACAAGGCTACTGGCAGACCTCAGCAATCACGCTGAACGCTGCCATTAACTCTTTAGGTGCCGTGATCAATGCCAATCATGACATGTATAAGGGTAGTGTTAGATGTCAGTGGGTTAGGGGGGCTCATTGAACCCCTGCAGTGCAATCACTGGGGTCTGATGAGAGCAAATGTTGGCTGCCTAACACCTTTACCTCACATCGCTACCTCACATCTTTACCTAACACCTTTACCTAACACCCTTACCTCACACCTTTACCTCACATCATTACCTCACATCTTTACCTCACACCTTTACCTCATACCTTTACCTCACATCTTTACCTCACACCTTTACCTCACATCTTTACCTCACATCTTTACCTTACAACGTTACCTCACATCTTTACCTTACAACTTTACCTCACATCCTTACCTGACAACTTAAACTCTGGGATAGAGGAAAGATGGATGCTGTCATGACTTGGTGTGGAGACTCCAGGAAGACACCAGAGGCCATATCAACTCTTTATGAAAAAAAAATCTTAGAGACACATTTTCCACAGGAGGATGAACCTTGTTGTGATAGTCAGTCCTGCAATCTCCATCTCCTGCCACCATAACAGCAGAGGCAACCATGGTGGATGAGGAGGATCCATCTGCATCTACAAGCAGAGCCATAACAACAGAGGCAACCATGGTGGATGAGGAGAATCCATCCCAGAATTCACCTTGTGGCGATGAGGAAGATGGAGGAAGTGGATGAGCAGCTCAGAAAGTGTTGGCTGAAAAGAAAAAGAGATTTTCACACTGATAAAAACAGAGAGGTGAGTGTGTAATTCCTAATTATGAGGGCGGCCGGGTGCTAGGACTGCACGGACACTGTCTGTCCCATTTTTACTCATGGTTGTTATAAAACATTTATTGGTTCGGTCCAGTCTGTCCCTCCCCCCCTCCTTTATTCTATTCCTCAGGTGGTCTTACCCCAGTTGTTGCTGGGCAGATTCTCCAGCCAGAGGTTCTGTTGCCGGGCAGAAAAGATCCACTGGTTGCAGCTACTTGGATGAAGAGGTCGGCTGCATTCACACCACGTTTTTGCAGTACAGTTCCCGTATCAGGTTTTTGATGAAAAACGGATTACTCAAAACCGGACTAAACTGTATCAAAACGTGTGTACAAATTTTATCTGAATACGGTTAAAAACAGTATAACAGTTTTTAACTTTTCACTCCATTATGAATAAAGTTTCAATTGTTTGATTGAAATTCCAAGAAAAAAAAGTCAAAAACCGTATAGTGCAAACCGAATGGAACCGTACACACATACGGTTCTGTACGGTTCCTATTGACTCCCATGTTAAAAAAAAAAAAAAAGTATACGGCTTAATACGGTTTTGCAACCAGACCAAAAACCGTGGTAGGCTACGGCTTTGGGTACGGGAAAAAAAACTGACAAAACCTTACAAGATGAAAAACGGATGCAACCGGATGCATTGTTCGGCATACGGTTTTCAATGGAGAGTCACTGCATACGGTTTTCAATACGGTTCCGTACGGTTATCACATTGAAAACGTATACTGGAACTGTATTGCAAAAACGTGGTGTGAATGCACCCGTAGAGCGGGAATCCAGTGCTCCATGTATTGGGGGGGAGATTCATCAAAAAAGTTGACCAGTCACCCACAGCAACCAATCAGATTCCTTCCTTTATTTTTCAAATGTCTTTTAAAAAATAAAAGAAGTGATCTGATTGGTTGCTATGGGTGACTGGTCAACTTTTTCTCTGCACAGGTTTTGATTAATCTCCCTTAGGGTAGGGTCACACGTAGCGCATCTGCTGCGGATGCACTACTGCCCTTTCCTAGAGTGTGCCTCCAGCTGTTGTCCCCCTAGGTCCTGTTCCCAGCAGCAATCCGCCACTACAAGCAGACACAGAGGGAGCTGCGAGTCGCACGTGCGTATGCACATTGTATTCCAGACATCGCGGCAGCTCTCGGCCTAGCTTCGGGAGCAAAGCGAGCAGCTGTGATGCCTGGGGAGCTGCACATTGCGTGCGACTCACAGCTCCCTCTGTGTCTGCAAAAAGTGGTGTACGGTGCACCAAACAGTAGACAACTTTGAAAGATGTTCTACCAAAAACTGAGCAAAAAAATTGTGCATATAATGCAATTGCACAAAAAATGCAGGGACAATTAGAACATTGGTGCAAGTGGTGTAAAACTAATAAAGAAAAAACATCTGGAGGCACCTGACCCAAAAAAAAACCCTAAAGCAATCGATGGTGTGGTGTCTCGGTACCGTATTGCAGACCGTACCTTGTATAGTGGTCCCCAAAGTCAGAGTTACTACGTTCAGGTAGGGTCCCCCAGGTGGGACAGCCCCTAGTCGACCTCTTTTGTAATGTTTAAATGTATATATTTAACATAATGTATATTAGTATGCTTACCTTGGTAGCGTTGCAGGACCTTCGGTTATGTGACTATGTTAATTCCTCTATGGTATGTTGGAGGACCTTTGGGTCACATGATTACCCATAGCTCTATGTACAGAAGATTGACAGTTGTTATGGACAAGTGAGCTTTAGTCCAGCCCCTGCCTATATAAGGGAGCTGTAGCCAATGATCGCTCTCTTGGGTTGCTGCTCTTGTGGATGCCGGACTCTTAGGACGGACCAGCGCAACTTTCAAAGACAAGCTAGGCCAGAAGCCTGCCGGCCTCAGCCTGAAACTAAACCGTGAGTTAAAATCACAATCCCCGCTAAAGCTAGCGTGATTACTGGACCGAATCTAAACCCCTAAAGCCAGTGGATCAGTGCAACAATTACCTTCTTAAGCTCAATAGACTCACGAGGTCCCAACCACTTGTCAAGCTCTAATAGACTTTGTTATATGGACTGTTCCTGTTCATTATTGCATAAAATCTTCAGTAAAAGTTCCGACAAGCTTCTACAAATCTCCGGTTGTGGCCAATCAATTATTTCCTATCTCCCTATCGCTCTTGGGATGGGCGGTGGTGGGACAAGCATACAGAGAAAAGCCCACACCCTGGCGTCACGAATAGAAAGGGTTAAGCAAGCACCCTTTAGTAACCGCACAGCCACACCCCCATATACCCTACACCCCCCAAGCTACCACAATGGAATATGTGGAGTCACAGTGGTTCAAAAAATTATATTTAACTGAGCAAAACGGTGGTGCAAAGGAATCCAAGAGGCAAATAATACAGTAGCAAAAAGAAAAAGTCCAGCAACTCACCGCAACCGACACTCAGTGTTGAACAGCCGTCATGGGGCCGGAAGAAGTGCTGATTGCACGAAACTCACCGGTTTGTAGCCTCTGAGCTTCCCGTAAGATCCCGGTGATCCATGGCGGCTGTTCAACACTCAGTGTCGGTTGCGGTGAGTTGCTGGACTTTTTCTTTTTGCTACTGCAAGTGGGGTAAAGCCAATCAAGTTATGTCCAGGAGTGCACTGACAGGACCTGAGAAGGGGCCCACTGGTGCCATTACCCTTATCCTATGGCCCCTTTAAAATCAGCGCTGGGGTAGCGGCAGTGCTGAGTCTCTGGGAGGAGAGTGGGGATGCACGCTCCCCTGTGTGCAGCCCTATTGGTGGAGCAGGCCCATGCATTGCTTCCTGCTCCACCATAGACCCTGACACCTGCACCGCCGGTGATGTGAAGAACATCGGGAACAGAAAGACTTCCCCCTACCCACCGCTGATGCCGCCCTGTAAGGCGAGTAGGTGACTTTTTGGAGGGAAAGGGGGGGGTGGGGTTGCAGTTTGGGGTTTAGTGTGAGGTAAATGGACACTATGCCCTCATCTATCTCTGTGTTTCCCATAGGGGTGCCTCCAGCGGTTGCAAAACAGAAAGTGGTTCAGGCCTAAAATGCTTGTAGTATTAAAGGATTAAGGCTCGGTTTATCCCTTTGGAAATGAACGCCGTTCCTGGGAGGATCGGAACTTCGGCCTCTTGTACTGATTGATGGAATTTACACTATATGATATATAATTTACTCGCTGAGAAATAATATGCATGCCTTATTATGTAAAAGTGGCCTGAGGGCGCAGTGACTTAGTTATAGGGGTTACTTCATGGTGAACCTCTATACCAGTGTTTCCTAACCAGGGTGCCTCCAGTTGATGCAAAACTACAACCCCCAGCATGGCCGGACAGCCGTTGGCTGTCCGGGCATGCTGGGAGTTGTAGTTTTGCAACAGCTGGAGGCACCCTGGTTGCAAAACACTGCTCCATACTCTACATTTGGGCCAGACTAGGACTAAAAAGTTATCCTGGAATCAAACCCACCCCGCCATATAATGGAAAAATAGTGTCGCGCAATGCCTGCTTACGGCAAATTTTACCTAAGTTGGTCCCACCTGTCACTGTTTTCCCGGTGATCGACAATCCGCACTGCGCATGGCCAACCGATCCTGTGCCATATTATACCCGACACTCATTACTTCTTACTTCTCTGTGACTCTCGCCTTGCATTACAAAGAAGCAGCGAGTGTCGGGCATTCTTCGGTTGTACCACGACAGACCGATCTGTCACTACTCACTTAAATACATAAATAATAATACGAGCAGAACAATGAAAAAAATAATATATACATATATTTTTTTGGGGTCTAGCTTTTATGCAAAGCCACACCCACTTCTGTAAAGCCTGCAAGTGAGCCATTGAGTCAGCTGGACTGGGTGGAGTTGGGTGATCACTACAATTGGAAATGTAAAGTTAGCTAAATTAAAGGTAATGACTTACAACTCTGTACTGGCATACTGCAAGCTGCCAATCTTTTCTACAGACGTCTCATGACAATTTTTGGAGTTGTTCAGATACAAGTGAGCAGGGATGCCAGAAAACATAAAGGAATCTTCCTACCTAGGTAAAATACTGTCTACAATAATGCTGTATGGATAACCTGTTCAAAGTTCTCCATCTCCAAAAGGGGGCTTTATCGTCTATGCCAGAGAGAAGAAGGCTGGACAAAGGTCTTTCTGCAACACACTAATCTCTTTGTTGGCCTCCGGTCGGAGTTAGTGCTGCTTGACTGTCACGTCCTGATAAGTTTCCCTTCCAGAGTCCTTCTGGGTACCATGTTGCAGAAACAGAGTTGTGTGAGTATATAAAAGTCTCATACCTTGACAAAGGCTAACGAAACGCGTCGGTTTTTATCGTATTTTCCTGCCTTCTATGCATGTTTTTTACCTCCACGGAGATTGAATAAATTCTATACTTTTTTATCCACTCTGGAAGTGCTGGAGTTTTTCACTATGGATTTTTTCAAGTGATCTCTTCCTGTATTGTTTGCCTCGTGGAGCGGCCACGTTTCCCGTGCACCCAGACTGGATGAGCAGCAGAGACCGAACACTACGAGGGTGAGCTGTATATATTTTCCAGTTTCTCTATATAAAAGTCTACATATTGCACCACAGGAGGACAACCTGTGAAGATCCTCATCAGTAGTTTAAGTAACGTTGGACTGAGAACACATTCAACTGTTCGGGCATGATGGCAATACATTGCGCACCGTTCCTTTTTAAGTTCGTAGTTGATCTTTATGCCATCCAGGATCCTCACTGTTCTTCAAGGAGCTTCATGCAGTTGTAGAGACCCATTGTCTTAGCCCCTCAGTGGCCCCGTTTTCTTTCTTCCGCTCGCCGCCCTCTTATTGCCCTTTCATGCATTTGTACAGCCCTTGATATTCCCATTACAGGACACAAACAATCTGAATTGGAATACATTTCATTGCTCTGGTCTGACTGCTACAAAGGTATTTACCGCTACAAAGAAAAAGAGCATTAGAAGAATGGATGGCCCTCCACCCTCGGCTGAGGTTCAGAGCTCCACGGATGATGACTAATGTCACATCTCCCTTTTATCCTGCAAATAGGTGAAGGAAATAATGGATCTTTTATCTGGGTAGCAACGGGGATTTGCCGATACATATACAAGGGATCTGACATTTTATGAATAAATCACCCGCTATGTCCTCCTTACAGCATCGGCTTTTCTTTTTTTGATAAAACATATTTCTATTTCATAGGAGATAGTCTTCCAGGTTTGTGGAGAGCAGGGTCTTGTATTCGACAAACCAAAAAAAGACCTTTGTAAATTTTGTCCTGACCATAAAACATTGCATAAAATGTCTAGAACTTATGATAAATTGATAGGAAACAAGGATTCCCCACAACAAATCTGTAAATACTTAACACAATTTTCCTTACCCCTCAAGGACCAGACTATTTTTTTTTCTTTTTCCTTTTTTTCCCCTTCTCATCTTTAGAAACCTGTGTAGTTTATTTTCAAGTAATATTAATCATGTCTTTTTATTTAATTACCACATTTTTAAAGCTCACTTTGTGTTGCTTTAAATATATATGAGGTTTCCCTGTCATGCCACTTTTATGCCATTTTGAGCCAAAATTTTACATTTCCGTATCAATTTCTACAAGTGTACCATCTACAACCCATGTACAATCTACAAAAAATGCATCAACTTCTACCAGTGTCCCAACTACAACCAGCATACCATGTACAAAAACCGCATCAACTTCTTCCAATGTTCCATCTACAACCAGTGTACCATCTACAAAAAATGCATCAACTTTTTCCAGTGTTCCATCTACAACCAGCGTACCATGTACAAAAACCGCAATAAACTTCTTCCAGTGTTCCATCTACAACCAGTGTACCATCTACAAAAAATGCATCAACTTTTTCCAGTGTACCATCTACAACCAGTGTACCATGTACAAAAAATGCATCAACTTCTACCAGTATACCATCTACAGCCAGTGTACCATCTACAACCAGTGTACCATCTACAACCAGTGTACCATCTACAGCCAGTGTCCCATCTACAACCAGTGTAGCATCTACAACCAGTGTACCATCTACAGCCAGTGTACCATCTACAGCCAGTGTACCATCTACAACCAGTGTACCATCTACAAAAAATGCATCAATTTCTACCAGTGTACCATCTACAACCAGTGTTACATCTACAACCAGTGTACCATCTACAACCAGTGTACCATCTACAACCAGTGTATCATCTACAACCAGTGTATCATCTACAACCAGTGTACCATCTACAAAAAATGCATCAATTTCTAACAGTGTACCATCTACAGCCAGTGTATCATCTACAGCCAGTGTACCATCTACAACCAGTGTACCATCTACAGCCAGTGTATCATCTACAGCCAGTGTACCATCTACAGCCAGTGTACCATCTACAACCAGTGTACCATCTACAACCAGTGTACCATCTACAACCAGTGTACCATCTACAACCAGTGTATCATCTACAACCAGAGTACCATCTACAACCAGTGTACCATCTACAACCAGAGTACCATCTACAACCAGTGTACCATCTACAACCAGTGTACCATCTACAACCAGTGTACCATCTACAACCAGTGTACCATCTACGACCAATGTACTATGTACAAAACCGCATCAACTTCTACCATCTATAACTTCTATCACTGTACCATCTACAACCAAAGTAACCTCTACAAGAATTGCATCAACTTCTACCAGTTTACAATCTACAGCCATTGTACCATTTTACAAATACTTAAACAACTTCTATCAGTGTACCATCTACAAAAGGTGCATCACCATTTTCATGTGAACACGGGTATGTTCCATAATCTAGACAAAATCCGACACCACGCTACTTTTGTAAACTGTAAGGACAAAAAAGTTTGGAATATGTCACCCAGTTTTAATCTGTTTTATGAGCCATAAAACAGGCCAAAACCAGCCTTAAAATGGACCCAAAAATGACCGTTTTTTAATGATGGCCTACCAATTCCCATTCAGTAAAATGTTACATTTTTTATGGCTATAAAATGATGTGCAAGGTCAGTTATTTGTCACGTATGTGTTTTGTTTTTCAAGTCTCTAAAATGGTTGGTGTTTAATTATATAATGTGATTTGTTATAGTGTGAAAAGTAAAGACAAATGGTCTCCAGCGTGAAATTCACTGAAGTTGGATGATGATCTCCGGAGGGGCAGATCTCCGGAGTGCAGGTATGTATTTAACCCATTAACCCTCATTGGTTTCCTGTTTACCCACACTATAACACAGTGTGTTGGGTTTAATGTGGGAGAACAGACGACCGTTTTCCTTTAACAGGGCAGATAAATTATAGAACGACCCCTGATGAAGTCAATCTCCTATCATATGTTTTCCTTTAACATATTTTATTCCTGCAGTTTGTATATGAAGACAAGGCTGGAGATGAAGCGATTGAGGGCTTAGATTTATTAGTCACATAGAAGCCGCCTGAGGAGATCTTGTTGAGCAGATTTACAAGAGTATTGATCATGAACCTAACAAAGCCGCATTACCAAACATTCAAAGTAAATGAATAAAATTAGATTTACTGAACATAGAAGGGACCCGGTCCGAATCGGTAACTGGAGCCCCGATATGGACACTTTTTAGAGCCTCCCTATCCTCCTTTAGCCTTTAGAACCGCCGCAATTCTTCACGGTATAGATTAGGAGATGACACTAGGGGATGAAATGGTTCTGAAGGAATATCAGGCCATGTTCTGATAGCCCTTTCTACCTCATCCCAGAGATGTCTTTCAGATTAAGATCTGGGGGTCTGTGAAGGTTGGGAAAGCAAGAAAACCTCACTGTCATGTTCCTGGGGCCAATCTATGATTATACAATGGATACGATTTATGATGGATATATATGGATGGTACACCGTCCTGCCTACACTCTGCTTCTGCCATAGCGTGCGTTCACACTACGCAATGCCCGCGGAATTCCGTGCAGTGAACCTTTACATCAGTGTGAATTGGTTTCCGCGAGACCCGTTCACACTGAGCAATTTCACTGGCGGACAATTCCGCCACTGAAATTGTTCCGCACAGAGAATTAACATGTTCATTCTTTGTGCGGAATTCTGCGAGCACTGCATAGCACTGCATCAATGGTGAATGCGCTGTGCCGCAGGGTCCTACCGCCGACGGCGGCTGCCAGGCTTAATCTCCGCTCGCTGAATTCCGCAGTGTGAACACACCCTTAAAGGAAGCAGCTGGCATGCAGGGATAGAGCCCCTGTGCAACCAAGGAAACATTCTCCACAATATTACACCTGCTTTACCAGCCTGAACTGTTGTGTTCACACCTGAAAGAAAGGGCTCATCTATTCATGCTGATTGTGCCAATTTCTCCCATCATGGTTCCACAGAGATCTGGATCCATCTGACCAAGCCATGTTTCTTCACAGAGATCTGGATCCATCTGACCAGGTGATGTTTCTCCACAGAGATCTGGATCCATCTGACCAGGCCATGTTTCTCTATAGGGATCTGGATCAATCTGACCAGGCCATGTTTCTCTTTAGAGATCTGGATCCATCTGACCAGGCCATGTTTCTCCACAGAGATCTGGATCCATCTGACCAGGTGATGTGTCTCCACAGAGATCTGGATCCATCTGACCAGGTTTCTTCACAGAGATCTGGATCCATCTGACCAGGCAATGTTTCTCCACAGAGTTCTGGATCCATCTGACCAGGCCATGTTTCTCCACAGAGATCTGGATCCTTCTGACCAGGCCATGTTTCTCCACAGAGATCTGGATCCATCTGACCAGGCCATGTTTCTCCACAGAGATCTGGATCCATCTGACCAGGCCATGTTTCTCCACAGAGATCTGGATCCATCTGACCAGGCCATGTTTCTCCACAGAGATCTGGATCCATCTGACCAGGTCATGTTTCTCCACAGAGATCTGGATCCATCTGATCGGGCCATGTTTCTTCACAGAGATCTTGATCCATCTGACAGGCCATGTTTCTCTACAGAGATCTGGATCCATCTGACCAGGCCATGTTTCTTCACAGAGACCTGGATCCATCTTACCAGACCATGTTTCTCTACAGAGATCTGGATCCATCTGACCAGGCCATGTTTCTCTATAGAGATCTGGATCCATCTGACCAGGTCATGTTTCTCTATAGAGATCTGGTTCCATCTGACCAGGCCATGCTTCTCTATAGAGATCTGGATCCATCTGACCAGGACATGCTTCTCTATAGAGATCTGGATCCATTTGGCCAGGTCCTGTTTCTCTATAGAGATCTGGATCCATCTGACCAGGCCATGTTTCTCTATAGAGATCTGGATCAATCTGACCAGGCCATGTTTCTCCACAAAGATCTGGATCCATCTGACCAGACCATGTTTCTTCACAGAGATCTGTATCCATCTGACCAGGCCATGTTTCTCTACAGAGATCTGGATCCATCTGACCAGGCCATGTTTCTTCACAGAGATCTGGATCCATCTGACCAGGCCATGTTTCTCTATAGAGATCTGGATCCATCTGACCAGGCCATGTTTCTCCATAGAGATCTGGATCCATCTGACCAGGACATGCTTCTCTATAGAGATCTGGATCCATCTGACCAGGCCATGTTTCTCTATAGAGATCTGGATCCATCTGACCAGGCCATGTTTCTCTATAGAGATCTGGATCCATCTGACCAGGTCATGTTTCTCTATAGAGATCTGGATCCATCTGACCAGGTCATGTTTCTCTATAGAGATCTGGATCCATCTGACCAGGCCATGTTACTCCATAGAGATCTGGATCCATCTGACCAGGCCATGTTTCTCCACAGAGATCTGTATCCATCTGACCAGGCCATGTTTCTCTATAGAGATCTGGATCCATCTGACCAGGCCATGTTTCTTCACAGAGATCTGGATCCATGTGACCAGGCCATGTTTCTCTACAGAGATCTGGATCCATCTGAGCAGGCCATGTTTATTCACACAGATCTGGATCCATCTGACCAGGCCATGTTTCTCTATAGATCTGGATCCATCTGACCAGGCCATGTTTCTCTATAGAGATCTGGATCCATCTGACCAGGCCATGTTTCTCTATAGAGATCTGGAGCCATCTGACCAGGCCATGTTTCTCTATAGAGATCTGGATCCATCTGACCAGGCCATGTTTCTCTATAGAGATCTGGATCCATCTGACCAGGTCATGTTTCTCTATAGAGATCTGGATCCATCTGACCAGGCCATGTTTCTCCATAGAGATCTGGATCCATCTGACCAGGACATGCTTCTCTATAGAGATCTGGATCCATCTGACCAGGCCATGTTTCTCTATAGAGATCTGGATCCATCTGACCAGGCCATGTTTCTCTATAGAGATCTGGATCCATCTGACCAGGTCATGTTTCTCTATAGAAATCTGGATCCATCTGACCAGGTCATGTTTCTCTATAGAGATCTGGATCCATCTGACCAGGCCATGTTACTCCATAGAGATCTGGATCCATCTGACCAGGCCATGTTTCTCCACAGAGATCTGTATCCATCTGACCAGGCCATGTTTCTCTATAGAGATCTGGATCCATCTGACCAGGCCATGTTTCTTCACAGAGATCTGGATCCATGTGACCAGGCCATGTTTCTCTACAGAGATCTGGATCCATCTGAGCAGGCCATGTTTATTCACACAGATCTGGATCCATCTGACCAGGCCATGTTTCTCTATAGATCTGGATCCATCTGACCAGGCCATGTTTCTCTATAGAGATCTGGATCCATCTGACCAGGCCATGTTTCTCTATAGAGATCTGGAGCCATCTGACCAGGCCATGTTTCTCTATAGAGATCTGGATCCATCTGACCAGGCCATGTTTCTCTATAGAGATCTGGATCCATCTGACCAGGTCATGTTTCTCTATAGAGATCTGGATCCATCTGACCAGGTCATGTTTCTCTATAGAGATCTGGATCCATCTGACCAGGCCATGTTTCTCTATAGAGATCTGGATCCATCTGACCAGGCCATGTTTCTCTATAGAGATCTGGATCCATCTGACCAGGCCATGTTTCTCTATAGAGATCTGGATCCATCTGACCAGGCCATGTTTCTTCACAGAGATCTGGATTCATGTGATCAAGATCACCACTGTACAAGAAAACCCCACACCATTTGTAGTAAGATCCTGGCCCTGGATAGCCTAGCCCCAATGACCAGCTTTCGCTCCAAGTCACACAAACACTGATTAATGGATTTTATACTGCGCTCCAGAGTCACAGATCTTATCACTATACAAGGACGCGCCATTTGTGAGAGGACAGCAGGATCTAAAACAGAATACAAAATATACAGTCCGACCCCCTCCCATATAAAATAAGCTTTTGTGGTACAGGATTTCTATAAACTGTATATCTCATAATAAAGTCACATCATTTATCAATATATCTGAGCAAATAAATCACAAAGCAACGTGTATAGTTTACGCGAATAATTCCTCCATATAACACTATACTCTGCTTCTCACACATCATGGCGTCCGTGTCCACCCCACTGTTATTAGACAATATCTGCATGACGATGATGGAGAGTATTCTCACCATGTTGGGAAATAAGATAAAAGAGAAGCTGATAAGTGAATAATTAATATTCTTCTAGTTATAATTTATCTCTTTTAGTTAATTAATCACCCCGAGATTATTATTATTATTCTACAAAGGCTGAAGACTAAATGGAAAATAATTAATCTGTAAGATGTAATCGCCTCTAATCCATTGTGTCTTATTATACTGAAAATTAATAAATCAGATAGAGAACTGCTGTAAATATACCGTATTTTTCGCCATATAAGACGCACTTTTTCTTCACCAAAACTGGGGGGAAAAAGTCGGTGCGTCTTATACGGCGAATACACCCCTATCGCGGCGGTCCCTGCGGCCATCAACGGCCGGGAACCGCGGCTAATACAGGACATCACCGATCGTGGTGATGCCCTGTATTAACCCTTCAGATGCGGCGATCAAAGCTGACCGCCACGTCTGAAGGGAAAGTGACACTAACCCGGCTGTTCAGTCGGGCTGTTTGGGACCGCCGCGATTTCACCGCGGCGGTCCCGAACAGCCCGACTGAATAGCCGGGTTAGTGCTTACAGGACACCGGGAGGGACCTTACCTGCCTCCTCGGTGTCTTCTCCGTTCAGGGATCCCCTGTATGGCCGGCGCTCTCCTTCCTCGTCATCACGTCGTCGTGTACGTGCGTCGGCGTGCGTAATGACATGATGGCGGCGACGGAGAGCGAGGATACCCGGCCGGCAGCAGAGACGTTCCGGAGCGACGGGGACACGGCGACAGCGATGGAACGACATCCAGGGCAGCGGTGACGGGTCCGGAGCGGCGGGGACACGTGAGTATTACCTCCTATGCAGTGGTCTTCAATCTGCGGACCTCCAGATGTTGCAAAACTACAACTCCCAGCATGCCCGGACAGCCAACGGCTGTCCGGGCATGCTGGGAGTTGTAGTTTTGCAACATGTGGAGGTCCGCAGGTTGAAGACCACTATTGGGTTCAAAATCTCCATTTTTTTAGATTTTGCACCTATAAATTGGGTGCGTCTCATATGCCGGTGCGTCCTATAGGGCGAAAAATACGGTATTTCCTTAAAGAGAACCTGTCATCAAAATATATTTTCTAAACTAACTCACATTATATTCACTAACAACTCCTAATACCCCTCCTGCCCTATATAAAAAATTCTGAACTTTAAAAAGCTGTGTATCATACCTTTCCCCTTGCTCACACTGTGTCTCGCCATGCCCCGCACGCACTTCCTGAGTTTGGACTCCTGCAAGTCCAGGTGGAGACCAAACTAACTGTTTGGGAACAGAACAGAGCCACCTAGTGGCCGTTTTTTTCCAATCATATTAAAAACATATAAAGGTTGAAAATTTTAACAAAAGGGTCTTATAATAACATAAGGAACAATATATTAAAATTATAGTTTGGTGACTGGTACTCTTTAAAGGAGTTTATGATTTTAGAAATTAATTTTCAAAGTTATTGCAATGGTTTCCCTCATCTTCCATTATAAGAACCATTTTTGAACATGGTATCATCTTCAGAGGTGGTTCACTGAAGATGTACATTTTCCTTTAAATGGGCGCTCTCATTAAAACTAATTTTTGCTATTGCACTCCTTATGTTAAATAAAACATCTTTCTAATGTACTTTGTTGAATAAAAAAAAAAAAAAAAAAAAAGAAGTTTTGTATGTTTTATTTCTGTTTAAAAAAGCTGCCACTAGGTGTCTCCCTACTTGCCCAGAACACATTCCCCCCCCCCCCCCCCATCTTTTGTACAGACTTTGGACTCCTGCTGGCCTGGCAGAAGTCCAAAATCAGGAAATGCAGTCTTGAGCTGGGGGAGTCTTGAGCTGAAACGCCCCCTCCCATAGACTTGCATTGAGGGGGCGTGGCTGTGACTTCACAACCCCCGCAGCCCGCATTCGGAACCGCATGTTCCAAACGCTGGGGCAGTGGAGTACCCCTTTAAACCTTTTTTTATTTTTAACAAAAACAATGAAAGTGTCCAACTTTTATCTACGCAGGAGACCGGAGAGGATCTGGATGACACGGTCAATTTGTGCTTCTTATCTTTGATTTGCTGGAGGGAATAATAAATCTTGCGCACCACACCGGTTAACATGTCGAGTCCCTGCTAAGTTTTCTTCCTCCTCTCGTACTAAGGCCAGGTTGACACAGCAAATTTCTAAGCATATTTCATTCGCAAAATTCGCGGAAAAATTTTGTCCATATTTTTAACATAATGGGGGAGGGGGGGGGGGTTCATGAAATCTTGGGCAGAGGAAAAATTGAGCAGTTGTCCGTAGCAACCAATCAGATCGCTTCTTTCGTTTTTGAAAAGGCCTCTGAAAAAGAAAAGTAGATTTTCTGGGATAATTGGCGCATACTATAAAATACACGTCACATTTTACACTGCTTTAAAGGGGTACTCCGGTGGAAAACATTTTTTTTTTAAATCAACTGGTGCCAGAAAGTTAAACAGATTTGTAAATAACTTCTATTAAAAAATCTTAATCCTTCCAGTACTTATTAGCTGCTGTATACTACAGACAAAGTTCTTTTCTTTTTGGAATTTTTTTCCTGCTCTCTGCTGACACCTCTGTCCGTATCAGGAACTGTCCAGAGCAGGAGCAAATCTTCATAGCAAACCTATGCTGCTCTGGACAGTTCCTGATACGGACAGAGGGGTCAGCAGAGAGCACTGTGGACAGAAAAAAAAAGAAATCCAAGAAGAAATGAACTTTCTCTGTAATATACAGCCGCTAATAAGTACTGGAAGGATAAAGATTTTTTTTAATAGAAGTGATTTACAAATCTGTTTAACTTTCTGGCACCTTAGGTTAGGTTCCCACTATGGAATTTCCACCTGCAATTCCGCTTTGAAATTGCAGGCAGAAATTCCGCTTACTAAAATGTATAGTGTAGTGAATGGGTTTCCGTTCACAAACTCACACTTCGGAATTTGTGAAGCGGAATTTGTGAACGGAAAATCCACTTGAAAATTTCCGCCTGAAGAATGGCGTTGCTCATTCTTCAGACGGTAAGGCTAGGTTCACACTGTGGAATTTCTGGGCAGAATTTCTGCCGGAGATCGAGCTGGCGGCACTAGGACCGCACCGACTACATTGCCGTCCCCATAGATGGCAATGCATTTCTATGCAGATCTCCCAAAAGATCCACCCAGAAATGCATTGCAGTCTATGGGGGCAGCAGCAATGCAGTCTGCTCGGTCCTAGCGCCGCCGGCTCGATCTCAGGCAGAAATTCTGCCCAGAAATTCCACAGTGTGAACCCAGCCTTATACTCATGGAACACATTGCGGTCTATTGGAGACTGCAGTGTCCACACGGTCCTGATCAGTCGGCGCTGGCCGCACTCGGAATCTCCGGGCGGAAATTTCTGCCCGGAGATTCCGCAGTGTGAAACTAGCCTTTGGGTCTATTCACATGGCAGAATTTCTAGTTGCGGAATTTCGCCTCAAACTAAAGCCCATAGACTTCTTTGGGATTCTGCACTCCTATTCACACTTCTGAATTTCTGCTTGCGGAATTCCGCTTGCGGAATTCCGCAAGCAGAAATTCAGAAGTGTGAATGGGAGTGCAGAATCCCATAGAAGTCTATGGGCTTTAATTTGAGGGAGCATTTCTGCCGTGTGAATAGACCCTTAGGCTAGGTTCACACTGTGGAATTTCTGGGCAGAATTTCTGCCGGAGATCAAGCTGGCAGCATTAGGACCGCGCGGACTACATTGCCGTCCCCATAGATGGCAATGCATTTCTGAGCAGGTCTCCCAAAAGATCCACCCAGAAATGCATTGCAGTCTATGGGGGCAGCAATGCAGTCTGCTTGGTCCTAGAGCCGTCGGCTCGATCTCTGGCAGAAATTCTGCCCAGAAATACCACAGTGTGAACCTAGCCTTAGCCTAAAGTTGAGACTACGGAATCTCCAAGCAGAAAATTTCCGACCAAGAGATTTCGAGTGCGGCCAGCGCCAGACTGATCAGTGCGGACACTGCAGTCTCCAATAGACCGCAATGTGTTCCGTGAGTATTTCCGCCTGAAGAATGAGCAACGCCCTTCTTCAGGCGGAAATTTCCAAGCGGATTTTCCGTTCTCAAATGCCGCTTCACAAATTCGGAAGTGTAAATTTGTGAACGGAAACCCATTCACTACACTATACATTTTAGTAAGCGGAATTTCTTCCAAAGAGGAATTGCAGGCGGAAATTCCGTAGTGTGAACCTAACCTTACTGTGTTGAATCCCATCAATCCCAATTATTGTGTGGGGCACTCTTACATTTTGGCGCACAGTTTTTTTTTTTTGGGGGGGGGGGGGGTTACTATAATGATGAGAGCACAGGGGGCAGCAAAATGGAGAATAAATTCATGGGGTATCCTTCCACTATTACTTCTTACTTATAGGCTGCAGTGCACACTGCGCAGCTTTGAAGCGGCAATGACATGTCCGAGAAGAAAAGTCCAATCGTGTGTAATAAAAAACACTAAAAATCATTCGTATTTACTCCTTTATGTGAATAATCCATCCACTATTATATAAAATAGACAAAAAAAGAAAAATTGCCACAATCTACAACTAAGTGATCAATAGAAGAGACTCAAAATTTCACTGCGAAATGATCCATTTTTTTATGTAACAAGTTTGAAAGACTTAAATGGGCGCAGTCAGAATGAAAAACTTTTTATTTTATTTTATTTTATAGAAATCATGGCTTATAAAAAAAGACCACTAGGGGTCCCCATAGCATCCAGATCATAATCCTGTCCGACTGCAGCATCATCTATGTCCCAGCTGAAGCACAGGCAGGGACAATGTCCAGAAAGCCAGGGCGGGACTATCTCTCCTGTCCTATCAGACTGCAGCATGAAAACAGAGAGGAGGAGGGTAACAGATCAGCCTGCAGTGATTGGGTGAAGAAAACCGGCGCAGCACAGCAGACTCAGGGAGGAAGTGAATGCATGGTGAGTGAGGGCGGGTTCAGTGCTTGCCTTGGACATGCCCCCTTCCTGAGCAGTGGATGTCAGAATGAGTGAGCTGCAGAACAGACTGCACTTTAGGGGAGGGGAAGGGATAAAAAGAGGAGAGAAACACACGACTACGGGATCATACTAAATGTAGGGATTGTTTGTAGCCATGGAGACACATAAGTCCGCACAGGAGCTGAGTACACAGATTTTGTTTTTTTTAATGTTTTAAAAGGGGTAATACCCACATATCTGAACAATAGACAGTCCAGGTCTCAAGGATATCGTTTAGAGCAGTGTTTCCTAATCGTTGTGCCTCCAGCTGTTGCAAAACTACAACTCCCAGCATGCCCGGACAGCCTTCGGCTGTCCGGGCAGGCTGGGAGATGTAGTTTTGCAACAGCTGGAGGCACAACGATTAGGAAGCACTGGCCTAGACTGTTAGCTAGGCAGTCGCCAGCACTCAGTTCTCAACGGGGGGCCTCAGGTTCACATCCCATTGAGGGCAGTGGTGACCCCCCACAGTCCCCCCCACTTGAAAGTCCCCAGACTGCATCTACGTCTATAGGTTATCATGGGGTCACCAAGGCAAAGAAGACCCATCAACACTTCCTAAATGTCTCATTAGGATGAGGTCCTGCCAAACCCAACAATCCTTGTTTAAATCACGGTCCTTGTATAGGACTATTACGGCCAAATCCAGGATAAGTAAAAAGTGTGATTCAGTGGCCACTAACGGTACAAAAATCACTTAACATGAGCCGCATGCCTCCTTCACTTTCGGGGCAGCAGCGCCCCCTATTGACAGCAGGGAGCCGATCCTAGCGACGCCTTCCGTCTTTTACCATAAGAGACGTGTAACAAAACTGGAAGCTTGTATGAGACGGGGTCACTTTCTGTTGCTGAAATACCCAATGTGCATCTTCTACGTGTGAACATACTCTTAAAGAGGGATTCCCACCACAACTTTTTTTTAAGGGTCAAAGAACGTGCTCAATACCCCAAATGCAGTAAAATGTGTTCACACAAAAATGTTCAGGAGGATGCGGTCTATGGCTTAGCCCTTCTCCTTAAGGAGAGAGGCCCCCCATACCCTTACCCTTTCGCCTCCGGGCCTTAAAAGGCACCTGCAAGGTTCCGGGTTCAAAGTCCCCCATTGTCCGAAGCTCAGGAAGGACCAACAATGTTCCTAGCATCAACCTAGACATCAACCCAACCAGGGAGGCAACAAGGTGGCATGGGGAGCCAGGGTTGAAGGGAGGTGCGGAACCTGATGGCCACACACTGCTCCCCTAGACCGACAGGAAGGGCACTGCACCCTGATCAATCCTGTTACCACCAACACGTGAAAAAAAAAACATAAATTAAATAGATACGGTAAGTTACCGCCTGGTCATCTGGCCGTGTTTATGAAAATTACTCCGACCCCTCCGACCTTAGCCAGAAGGCCAGCAATCAAGAGTTGAGTGCCAAAGGTGAGCGTTGGTAGTGTTCGTGCCAACACTCAATGGTAACCACCACCCAGTGAGATCAGACACCCCGAGGTCACCTCTCCCCAAGGCACAAAGTAACTTGGCTCTTACCTCCCAGTGACGAGATCCGGAGGGAACAGGCCTCACCGGGGCAGCCGTTTAGCTGGTGAGTATTTTGGCCTTGGAACGCCCTGGTGCACCTGTCCCCTTCATGCACAAATCCATGCTTTCCTAATGGGTACCCGAAAACCACTGATCTGAACTGATACTACACTAGATCTTAGCCAAATTAACAAATAATAACTATTTGGCCAAGTCCTACCACCATTCTCATGGTGCGGTTATGTCCTGCTGTAGTCCTTCTCCTGCAGGGAGAACACGCGCAGATGCGGTGAATGGAGGTTTACAGTCCATGTCCTGTGTCAGGATGGATGGGCATGCACAGTGGCGCCCATGTGCCGCTTTCTGGAACATTATATCATTGGTACTGGAGCTTTTCACAATAGAATGGGGGCCAACAGACATGATTTTGTGGACCACCTGCACTGATGGGGGAGCTGCTGCTCGCCGTATACATGAAATTTGTGTTGGCTAAACCCACTGATTTTGGGCAGACTGGCCACCCATCTAATGTGTATGGGAACATTCCGTCTCTTTGCCAATGGTAGGTTCACCATTTGTTCTCGGTAAAATAAACCACTGCCAGAAAGATGGCCCCAAAGGTTGGCCCCCTCCCCCTCCTTCTTAATGTACCGTCATTCAACAAAACCACCTTGTCCCCAATTATCAGCTCCATACAGTATGGTGCCCAAATACAGTACCACATGATGGCCAAGTATTACATCCATACAACTGCCTTAATAACAATGGTATGCTGCACATAGTGCTCAAATAATGCCAATATACACTGCCTAAAAACCATCTCCATACATATTGCTGTACGTTCAATATTAGGATTCTCAGTGGTTGCAGAATTGCAGCCAGTTTCAGTTTGATAGTAAGAGTCCCTGTGTTGCCCATAGCAACCAGGCGGAGCTCAGCTTTCATCTCTCCTATTCCTCTGGTAAAATGAAAGCTAAGCTTTGATTGGTTGCTATGGGCAACAGAGAGAATCTATACTATAAAACAGCACCATAAGTCTCCCCCAAGGGCTTCGGTTTCCTGTAGCGCCATCGTAGGTGAGATGACGCATTGCACCGTTCCTTTTGAAACCAACAGGTTGTCTGTGAAGTAGATGGACGACGTGCTTGGTGCTCCAGAGAAACGTCCTATCAGTAACAACTCTCCAGAAACCCCAAAGGTGTGAACATGGCCTAACAAATAAGGTTTCAGTAATAAGGGATCCCCTATTAAAGGGGTAGTCCAGTGCTGAAAAACATCCCCTATCCTAAGGAAAGAGGATGGTTTCAGATCGTGGGGGTCCGACCACTGGGGCCCCCTGCAATCTCCTGTATGGGGCCCTGGCAGCCCGCGGGAAGGGGTCGTGTCGACCACCGCACGAAGCGGCGGCTGACACGCCCCCTCAATACAAGTTTATGGCAGAGCCGGAGCGCTACCTTCGGCAATCTCCGGCTCTGCCATTGCGACGTATTGAGGTGGCGTGTCGGCCGCCGCTTCGTGCGGTGGTCGACACCCGCTATCTGGACAGCGAGCCGGGGCCCCGTAGAGAGAGATCGTGGGGGGCCCCAGCGGTCGGACCCCCCGTGATCTTAAACTTATCCCCTATCCTTAGGATAGGGATACGTTTTTCAGCACTGGACTACCCCTTTAACTCGGACACGGAAAAGGCGATGCGTCTTGGGCTCCTGTTTTCGCCTCACTTCCTCCTCAGCTGGCCTGGCAGACATGTTGCACAGGTGCTATATACAATCTGAGAATATTATGCGTTGGTATGCGATCTCATTGGCTATTTAAACCACTGGGGACAACCATAGATTCACCCCCTGATGAAGGGAAACCAAAACGCGCGTCGGGGATTCATGTGACTGCTGGTTTTCATTGATTGTTTATAGTATTGTTATTTCTTATGATTTTTTTGTTATATTTTTGTCTTAGTTTTACGGGTATGTTGATATATATGATGTTTGGTGTAAAAACATTCTTTTGTCGGTGAAATTGGAGTACCGACCCCGTTACACTCAACCCGTAAGCTCAGCAGTTGGGTGTTGTATATGAGAAGGCGACTTGGGGTCTCTGGGCTGGTGACCCGATGCCGCTGACACCAGTAATACCATGAGGAATGTGCAGCCCAGGACAGATCCCCCATTGTGTCACTCACTTACCGCTGCAGGTCAAGGATTACATGGCTGCTCTGTGTTACTTATAACAGGGCCCGGAGATGGTAACCTCGCAATTCTTTTCGTGACAAAGAGACTCCTTGTAACTATGAAAAGGAACGACAGCAAAAACTTGTGATCACAGTGTAGACGGTGCGCACTGATAAACCTTCCTCCATGTCTCTCAAGTGGCGATTACCAGAATACCTACAGATCTGCAGCATCAATTCTAGGGGCTTAAAGGGGTACTCCCGTGAAAATGTATTATTTTTTTTTTTAAATAAACTTGTGCCAGAAAGTTAAACAGATTTGTAAATTACTTCTATTTAAAAACCTTAATCCTTCCAGTACTTATTAGCTGCTGAATACTACAGAGGAAATGGTTTTCATTTTGGAACACAGAGCTCTCTGCTGACATCACGAGCACTGTGCTCTCTGCTGACATCTCTGTCCATTTTAGGAACTGTCCAGAGCAGCATATGTTTTCTATGGGGATTTTCTCCTACTCTGGACAGTTCTTAAAATGGAAAGAGATGTCAGCAGAGAGCACTGTGGTTATTATGTCAGCAGAGAGCTCCTCTGTGTTTCAAAAAGAAAACCATTTCCTCTGTAGTATTCAGCAGCTAATAAGTACTGGAAGGATTGAGATTATTTAATAGAAGTAATTAACAAATCTGTTTAACTTTCTGGCACCAGTTGATTTAAAAAAAAAAAAAAAAAAGTTTTCCACAGGAGTACCCCTTTAAACTATCATAAGAGGGGGGATTATGATCTACGGAAAAGGGCTGCAGCTGTGATATAGATCTGCGTCCACTCCACTGTTCTATGATCGGGACAACGCTCTGCCAGAAACTGCAGCCTAGCCCTTTGTAATGAATGGGGTCGTCTGCTGTTCTCTACACCACCAGGTGGTCTGGGGGGCGCCACTGTAGGGAAAACTATTAAGGAAATGTAAAAAAAAAGTGGAATTCACTAAAGTGGAAAATGTGTAGATCATACAAACTTGCCTGCCGGTGATGTAAAGTTTTCTACGATCCGTAGAAAAAAAGAAACTAAAACCAAGAGCGCATAATCAGTTTTCTACTCACGCGCAGTTAGCGTAGGGCTAGTGTAAGTCCGCGCATGCGCACTTGTTAGTCAGGGGAGTCCATAGTAAACTGTGAGTGCATGCGCTCACAGTTTACTATGGACTCCCCTGACTAACAACTGCGCATGCGCAGACTTACGCTAGCCCTAGGCTAACTGTGTGTGAGCAGAAAACTGCGCATGCGCTCTTAGTTTTCTAAGGATCGTAGAAAACTTTACATCACCAGGTCACTTGTGTATTCTACTAATCATTTTATTAAAGGGGTATTCCAGTTTCCGAAAATTGTATTTAAATAAGAATATCACCCCATAATGTAGAAAGAGGATCCCAGCTGACGATCTTGGATAAAACTTTGTCTTTTATTAAAATGAAGATTAAAATGTAGTTTCACAAGCTCAGAGGTACAGATAGCTCAGGATCTGACGCGTTTCGGTGAGAACACCTTAGTCGTAGATTTCTGACTCTGAGCTATCTGTACCTCTGAGCTTGAGATCTTCAGATGGAACCCTTTCCTTTTTCTACATTGGTGTTGGGCTGTAACTCCAAGCCATTCAATGTTGGACCCTCTGGAGGGGGAGGGAAGAACTGGTTCTGGGTGTTTTCAGCTATCACCCTATAATATATAACTTACTAATTTAGTTTTATTGTATTATAGTTGTACAGGCTTTATCATGTTTTTTTTGTGTGATTCACCCCTGACAGGAGGTTGTGTAGTCCTCTCATTGTCAGTGTGGTGTTGTCCCAGCAGACCCCCCCCCCCCCTCTCTTCTGACAGGAGGTTGCATAGTCTTCTCATTGTAATAATGGTATTGTCTCAGCAGCTCCTTGGCTCCTCCTTCGCTCTTCAGGAAGTTGTGTAGTCCTCTCATTGTCAGTGTGGTGTTGTCTACAGCTCCCTAGTTCCTCCTTCTCTCACTCATCCCTCTTTCCCGACAGGAAGTTGTGTAGTCCTCTCATCACTGTCAGTGTGGTGTTGTCTCAGCAGTCCCCCTCTCTCGTACCTGACAGGAAGATGTCTAGTCTTCTCAATGTCAGTATGGTGATGTCTCAGCAGCTCCCTGGCTTCTCCTTCTCTCCTGACAAAAAGTGGTGTAGTCCTCTCATTGCCAGTATGGTGTTGTCTTCAGTTCCCCGGCTCCTCCCTCTCTCCTGACAGGAAGTTGTGCAGTCCTCTCATCATTATTAGTGTGTTGTTTCAGCAGTCCCACCCCCCTGTTCCTCTCTCTCTCTTTCCTGACAGGAAGTTATGTAGTCTTCTCATTGTCAGTATGGTATTATCTCAGCAGCTTCCTTGCTCCTCCCTTTCTCCTAACAGAAAGTTGTGTAGTCCTCACATTGTCAGTATGGTGTTGTCTCCAGCTCCCCGGCTCCTCCCTCTCTCCTGACAGGAACGCAATCTGTGATAGGGAACCCCGAAAGGAGCTTCTGACTTGGATGTGAACCTAACTTTAAAGGGAACCAGTCACCTGTACCAAATTATGGGCAACATGGAACAGATTAAAGCAGCGGGATGCTGACACACTATGATTTACTGTGCAACGCTCCACCAGGATCCGCCCCAATGACCACTTACCAGGGTTCCAGATATTTAAAACTGAGTCCCGGTATCCTAATCCATGCGTGAAACAGGCGACAGGTTCCCTTTAAACCATAACTATCATTTAAAAAAAAAAAAAAAAAAAAATTTTTTTTAAATCAACTGGTGCCAGAAAGTTAAACAGATTTGTAAATTACTTCTATTTAAAAAAAACTTAAACCTTCCAGGACTTATCAGCTGCTGTATGCTCCACAGGAAGTTGTATAGGTAGTTCTTTCCAGTCTGATCACAGTGCTCTCTGCTGCCACCTCTGTCCATGTCAGGAACTGTCCAGAGCAGGAGAGGTTTGCTATAGGGATTTGCTCCTACTCTGGACAGTTCCTGACACGGACAGAGGTGTCAGCAGAGAGCACTGTGGTCAGACAGAAAGGAAATTCAAAAAGAAAAGTATACAGCTGCTAATAAGTAATGGAAGGATTAAGATTTTTAAATAGAAGTAATTTACAAATCTGTTTAACTTTCTGGCACCAGTTGATTAATATATATATATATATATATATATATATATATATATTCCCCCCCCCCACTGGAGTACCTCTTTATTAGAGACATGTCAACAAGTTTTAAAACTACTACCCCCAGCATCCTGGGAGCTGCAGTTTTGCAACAGCTGAAGACACTGCACTAGGAAGAAGTTCACATTAGAATTCCGCTTGGAAATTCCATAGTGTGAACATAACCTTAGGCCACTAGTAGCAAAAATGTCAAAGATTCCTTAGCAGTGGTCTCCAAACTGAGGACCTCCAACTGTTGCAAAACTACAACTCCCAGCATGCTGTGGGTTCTAGTTATGCAACTTTCGTAGGTCCACAGACTGCAAACAACCATAGTCTATTTGGCTATGTACAACGGTGGAATTTCCGTGCGGACTTTCCACCAACAGCGGAGCCATGGCATAACATGCTGGCGCTAGGACCGCTCGGAAATGCGCCAACTCATACATCCCCAGAATCGGAAATTCCGCGGCAGAAACTTCTGCCAAGGAAATTCCGCCAAGTGCACAGCGCAGCAGAATCTCATTAAAATCAATGGGACTCTGCTGCTGCGAAATGCATAGCCTTTAAAGGGGTACTCCGCTGGATAGGGGATGTCAGATCGCAGGGTGGGGGGGGGCGGAGGTCCTGCGATCTCCCGCAGCAACGGGCTATCTAAACCTGGGTTCCTGCAGCAGTGGTCGTGATGTCTCAGCCACGCCCCTTCGTGACACCACGCCCCCTCCATTCATGTCTATGGGAGGGGGCGTGTCTAACGACACGCCCCCTCCCATAGACATGAATGGAGGGGGCGTGGCGTCACGTAACAAAGTGGTGTGCCCGTAACGTCACGATCACGGCCTCCGCTGGAGCACCGGAGTTTCCCTTTACCTCCAGAAAAAGGTTTCTGAATTAACAACAAGAAACGTAATATTTTTATAATTTTTTTTTTATATAAAATGATTTAATACTGTCTGAGAAGTTCATAGAAAGTGTTAAAAAAAAAATCCCACACACCCTTCCCCCCCCCCCCCCCCCGACTCGGTACTGAACAGGTTAACCCTCCCATTTGCGTCTGACCGACTCCCGGGGGGGCGACAGGCGCTGACTTGTCCAGGAATAACCTCCGTCAGCTCCGCCACATACAATACATCACTGCTGTTCACAAACAAAAAATACTTTATGCCATAGTAAAAAAAACAAAAAAAGGTTAAAAATAGATTTATAGATTTAGGAACTTTTTAGTTTTTTTTTTAGTTAGTACAAAAATCTTTGGTTACGTTAAAAGTGCAAAGAACGGAATATAATAAAGGAGAGGTTGAGGATAAAAGTGTGAGCGTGTAAACAACACGAGATGGGGCAGAGAGGGGGCGCCACCGGCCTGAGACGGTCCCCAAGGTTAATTTAAAAACATTGTCGTACACTGGTGTATGTAAGTGCCTATGTGTGTCATAGTTTATAAAGTTACATGACGATCTGATGTCCGAGACATTGGGAAGAGGCGTCTGTACAGTATGAAGGGGTTAACCCCCCCTCGGCCCCATCCCGTTGACCGTGTCCCCACCGCCCTTGGCCCCATCCCGTTCACCGTGCCCCTACCGCCCTCGGCCCCATCCCGGTCACCGTGTCCCCACCCCCTTGGCCCCATCCCATTAACCGTGTCCCCACCCCCTTGGCCCCATCCCGTTCACTGTGTCCCCACCCCCTCGGCCCCATCCCATTAACCGTGTCCCCACCCCCTCGGCCCCATCCCGTTCACCGTGTCCCCACCCCCTCGGCCCCATCCCGTTCACCGTGTCCCCACCCCCTTGGCCCCATCCCATTCACCGTGTCCCCACCGCCCTCGGCCCCATCCTGTTCACCGTGTCCCCACCCCCTTGGCCCCATCCTGGTCACCGTGTCCCTACCGCCCTCGGCCCCATCCCGTTCACCGTGTCCCTATCCCCCTCGGCCCCATCCCGTTCACCGTGTCCCCACCCCCTTGGCCCCATCCTGGTCACCGTGTCCCAACCGCCCTTGGCCCCATCCCGGTCACCTTGCATAGATTAGGAATAGATGTAGGATGCCTACTAGTATACAGGACGCAGGTACTGCCGCTGTAGACACTGAAGGTTACACTGTAACAATAAGGTAATACTATGTATCCTATGTACAAAGCTCAGGTACTACACACAGGACCCCGAGGAAACCTGCGAAGTGTAGGAAGGAATTGCCACAAAACCGGCAGTAGTCACTGGTGATGTTGGGCAGGGTATAGGTCCTCACTGCCGGCTATAGTCACTGGTGATGTTGGGCAGGGTGTAGGTCCTCACTGCCGGCAGTAGTCACTGGTGATGTTGGGCAGGGTATAGGTCCTCACTGCCGGCAGTAGTCACTGGTGATGTTGGGCAGGGTGTAGGTCCTCACTGCCGGCAGTAGTCACTGGTGATGTTGGGCAGGGTGTAGGTCCTCACTGCCGGCAGTAGTCACTGGTGATGTTGGGCAGGGTGTAGGTCCTCACTGCCGGCAGTAGTCACTGGTGATGTTGGGCAGGGTGTAGGTCCTCACTGCCGGCAGTAGTCACTGGTGATGTTGGGCAGGGTGTAGGTCCTCACTGCCGGCAGTAGTCACTGGTGATGTTGGGCAGGGTATAGGTCCTCACTGCCGGCAGTAGTCACTGGTGATGTTGGGCAGGGTGTAGGTCCTCACTGCCGGCAGTAGTCACTGGTGATGTTGGGCAGGGTGTAGGTCCTCACTGCCGGCAGTAGTCGCTGGTGATGTTGGGCAGGGTGTAGGTCCTCACTGCCGGCAGTAGTCACTGGTGATGTTGGGCAGGGTGTAGGTCCTCATTGCCGGCAGTAGTCACTGGTGATGTTGGGCAGGGTGTAGGTCCTCACTGCCGGCAGTAGTCACTGGTGATGTTGGGCAGGGTGTAGGTCCTCACTGCCGGCAGTAGTCACTGGTGATGTTGGGCAGGGTGTAGGTCCTCACTGCCGGCAGTAGTCACTGGTGATGTTGGGCAGGGTATAGGTCCTCACTGCCGGCAGTAGTCACTGGTGATGTTGGGCAGGGTGTAGGTCCTCACTGCCGGCAGTAGTCACTGGTGATGTTGGGCAGGGTATAGGTCCTCACTGCCGGCAGTAGTCACTGGTGATGTTGGGCAGGGTGTAGGTCCTCACTGCCGGCAGTAGTCACTGGTGATGTTGGGCAGGGTGTAGGTCCTCACTGCCGGCAGTAGTCACTGGTGATGTTGGGCAGGGTGTAGGTCCTCACTGCCGGCAGTAGTCACTGGTGATGTTGGGCAGGGTGTAGGTCCTCACTGCCGGCAGTAGTCACTGGTGATGTTGGGCAGGGTGTAGGTCCTCACTGCCGGCAGTAGTCGCTGGTGATGTTGGGCAGGGTGTAGGTCCTCACTGCCGGCAGTAGTCACTGGTGATGTTGGGCAGGGTGTAGGTCCTCACTGCCGGCAGTAGTCACTGGTGATGTTGGGCAGGGTGTAGGTCCTCACTGCCGGCAGTAGTCGCTGGTGATGTTGGGCAGGGTATAGGTCCTCACTGCCGGCATTAGTCACTGGTGATGTTGGGCAGGGTATAGGTCCTCACTGCCGGCAGTAGTCACTGGTGATGTTGGGCAGGGTGTAGGTCCTCACTGCCGGCAGTAGTCGCTGGTGATGTTGGGCAGGGTGTAGGTCCTCACTGCCGGCAGTAGTCGCTGGTGATGTTGGGCAGGGTATAGGTCCTCACTGCCGGCATTAGTCACTGGTGATGTTGGGCAGGGTGTAGGCGAACAGGGAGTAGTCACTGGTGATGTTGGGCAGGGTATAGGTCCTCACTGCCGGCAGTAGTCACTGGTGATGTTGGGCAGGGTATAGGTCCTCACTAACGGCAGTAGTCACTGGTGATGTTGGGCAGGGTGTAGGTCCTCACTGCCGGCAGTAGTCACTGGTGATGTTGGGCAGGGTGTAGGTCCTCACTGCCGGCAGTAGTCACTGATGATGTTGGGCAGGGTATAGGTCCTCACTGCCGGCAGTAGTCACTGGTGATGTTGGGCAGGGTGTAGGTCCTCACTGCCGGCAGTAGTCACTGGTGATGTTGGGCAGGGTGTAGGTCCTCACTGCCGGCAGTAGTCACTGGTGATGTTGGGCAGGGTGTAGGTCCTCACTGCCGGCAGTAGTCACTGGTGATGTTGGGCAGGGTGTAGGTCCTCACTGCCGGCAGTAGTCACTGGTGATGTTGGGCAGGGTATAGGTCCTCACTGCCGGCAGTAGTCACTGGTGATGTTGGGCAGGGTGTAGGTCCTCACTGCCGGCAGTAGTCACTGGTGATGTTGGGCAGGGTGTAGGTCCTCACTGCCGGCAGTAGTCACTGGTGATGTTGGGCAGGGTGTAGGTCCTCACTGCCGGCAGTAGTCACTGGTGATGTTGGGCAGGGTATAGGTCCTCACTGCCGGCAGTAGTCACTGGTGATGTTGGGCAGGGTGTAGGTCCTCACTGCCGGCAGTAGTCACTGGTGATGTTGGGCAGGGTATAG
Organism: Hyla sarda; assembly: GCF_029499605.1. Classification (NCBI taxonomy): domain Eukaryota; kingdom Metazoa; phylum Chordata; class Amphibia; order Anura; family Hylidae; genus Hyla; species Hyla sarda. The sequence continues at coordinate 102,618,398 of NC_079199.1, forward strand.
GTCCTCACTGCCGGCAGTAGTCACTGGTGATGTTGGGCAGGGTGTAGGCGAACAGGGAGTAGTCTAGGACGTATTTGGGCAGCAGCTCCCGGATTAGCCCCTGGGGGGTGTTGCATAGGAAGTACCGCAGCGTCTCTTTGGTTACCGGCTTGTACCAGGCCTGCCTCTCCGGGAACTGGATGTATGGGGGGGCACCGATGGTGTCCAGGACTTGGCTGGCGTCCTGTCGCAGGCGCTCGTAGGTGCCAATGTACTGGTAGGGCACGGCGCAGGGCTGGCACAGGTTACTGATGGGCATCCAGTGCTCGTTCATCTTCTCCACATCCTCGTCCAGCAGGTACCGCACGAACTCTGAGAAGGTGACGTCGTCGCCCTTGGAGCCGGTTGGGTCCTTGCGGTACCGCCGCACGATCTCCATGCCATAGCGCTGCTGGTACTCCTTGATCTCACCGAACTTGTTGCGGTAGGCGGAGAGCAGCCGCTCCAGGGGGTCCCGTACAAACAGGAACTTGTAGTAGTGCTGCAGCCGGTACCGCACCTGATCGGAGGGGAGGTCGGCCAGGAACACCAGGTCGCTCTTGTGGTCCATCTTTAGCTTAGTGTGAATACTGTCCAGGCTGCCGTCCAGCACCTTCAGCACCCGCTTCCAGTTGGAGCACGCCACCTTCGGCACATAGCAGTACAGCAGCCGGTACTTGTCACTGACTATGATGTGCCGGAGCAGCGTCCTCCTCTGTCCCGGGGGCAGAGCCCACACACTGCGGGGCATGTTCTCACACACGCGGCTCATGGTGCGGTTCCGCAGCTCGCGCACGATCTGCAGCTCCAGCTCCTCGTCCCCCGTTACCGCGGGCTCCCGGCCCCGCCATGCCACGTCCCCGCGGGGAGGAGGGGTCTTCACCTCAGCCAGGATCCCCCGCTCGATCATCAGCAGCAGCCCGCTGGAGGCCACGATCACCCCGAACATCAGCATGGAGGGCAGCAGGGCGCCGTGTGCCCGGGCCCGGGGGAGCGCCCTCTCCGGAGACATCGGGAACATCGTGCAGCCTCAGCCCGGGCTCATAGCGGAGGCTCCGGGACCGTGAGGGGCTCCGGGCGATGTCACTGCGTTACCGCCTCCATCCCAGGTACAGGGAAACGCGTCACGGTCACGTGGTGCAGGAGAGAATGCTTCGTGTACAGTGAGGAGGAGGACCAGAGCCGCGTATATACTGACTGTATATATATATATATACTATCCGTGTACAGAGAGGAGGACCAGAACCGCGTATATACTGACTGTATATATATATATATACTATCCGTGTACAGAGAGGAGGACCAGAACCGCGTATATACTGACTATATATATATATACTATCCGTGTACAGTGAGGAGGAGGACCAGAACCGCGTATATACTGACTGTATATATATATATATACTATCCGTGTACAGTGAGGAGGAGGACCAGAGCCGCGTATATACTGGCTGTATATATATATACTATCCGTGTACAGTGAGGAGGAGGACCAGAACCGCGTATATACTGACTGTATATATATATATATACTATCCGTGTACAGTGAGGAGGAGGACCAGAACCGCGTATATACTGACTGTATATATATATACTATCCGTGTACAGAGAGGAGGAGGACCAGAACCGCGTATATACTGGCTGTATATATATATATACTATCCGTGTACAGTGAGGAGGAGGACCAGAACCGCGTATATACTGACTGTATATATATATATATACTATCCGTGTACAGTGAGGAGGAGGACCAGAACCACGTATATACTGACTGTATATATATATATACTATCCGTGTACAGTGAGGAGGAGGACCAGAACCGCGTATATACTGACTGTATATATATATACTATCCGTGTACAGTGAGGAGGAGGACCAGAACCGCGTATATACTGACTGTATATATATATA